>NW_018127918.1:2345332-2347869 GCF_001952655.1 Monopterus albus
GCCACGTGAGGGGAGACCCAGCCACCAGGCGCTCACATTCGAGCCCCAACCCCGGGCCTGGCTCCAGGGTGGGGCCCTGGCTGCGCCATTGCGGGGAACGTCACGGTCCTTGATTTTAATCTATTCATAAAGGGCTTTTGAACCACTCTTAGTCTGACCCGTCACCCAGGACCTGTTTGGGAGACCCTACCAGGGACATATAGCCCCCGACAACATAGCTCCTAGGATCACTCAGGTACTCAAACCCCTCCACCACAATAAGGTGGCGGTTCAAGGGGGGGTAGACAAACATCAAGAATTTAATATCAATCTGAAAATGAACAGGAAGCCAATGTAGTGAGGCAAGAACTGGAGTGATATGCTCATGACGCCATGTATTAGACGCCGTGTAAAGACGAACTGCTGCATTTTGGACCAACTGGGGTCGGGACAATAAGGCTTGAGAAATGCCAGTATGCAGTGCATTACAATAATCTAATCTAGAGCTAATAAAGGCATGAATTGCCTTTTCAAAATCACTAAAAAAAAGAAAGTGTTTAACCTTAGCCAGAGGTCTCACTTGAAAAAAGCTGGCTTTAACCACAGATTTTATCTGTTCGTCCAGCTTAAGAGCACCATCAAATACAACCCCAAGATTTCTCACATGAGGCCTCAGGTAGGAGGCCAAAAAGCTAGGAATATCAGAACCAGTGATACCAGAGTTACCAATTACAACACATTCTGTCTTAAGAAGATAAGAAATTATGTGATAACCGTGCCTTAATGTCCGTCAGGCAATCCATCAAGGTCTGAAATGAGTTGCTCTTCTTGACATTCAATGGCAAATGAATTTGAATATCATCTGCATAACAATGAAAAGACAACCCATATTTCATAAAAATCGATCCAAGAGGAAGTAAATACAAAGAAAAGAGTACTGGCCCAAGGATGGATCCCTGAGGAACACCACAGTTCAAAGGAACAACAGAAAAAGAGAACTCATCAATATGTACAGAAAAACTCCTATCAGACAAATATGATTCAAGTCATTTAAGAACACCACCATGAAGTCCTACAGAGTGCTGCAGATGGGACAACAAAATACGATGGTCTACTGTGTCAAAAGCAGCCGAAAGATCTAAGAGAATCAAAATTGCTGTATTACCTTCATCCACAGTCAACACAAGATCATTAAATACCTGCAACAGCGCTGACTCGGTACTATGGTGTGTCTTAAAACCAGACTGGAACTTCTCAAATATCCCATTATTCTATAAAAAAAAAAGTCTGTAACTGTATAAAAACCGTTTTCTCTAAAATCTTAGACAAAAATGGTAACTTAGAAACTGGTCTAAAATTCGATAAAACAATAATATCAAGATTGTTTTTTTTAAGAATTGGTTGAACCACTGCATGTTTAAGTGCTGTTGGAACAAACCCAGAAGCCAAAGAGCCATCAATAAGATTGACAATGTCCAAACCAATACTATGAAAAACCTCTTTAAACAGAGCTGCTGGCATAATGTCCAAAGGAGAATGAGAGGCTTTCACAAGCTGGACCGCTTTCATAAGAGCAGTTAATGAAATAGGCTCAAACTGGTCAAATACAGCTGAGTATATAGGAGCAACAGAAGGATCCAGAACAGAATTATCAATCTGGGACCCGATCATAATTTTATCCACAAAAAATTGAAGAAACTCATTACAAGTAGCGGAGGACACATCCGACCAAGCAGCAGTAGATGGATAAAAGACTGCATTTATGGCGCTGAACAAAACCCTGGGCCTATGACAATTGTTTACAATAAGCCTGGAAAAGTACTGAGCTCTAGCGAGTTTGACAGCACTTTGATAATCTCTTAATCGGTTCTTTAAAATATCCAGCGAAATGTGGAGACTATCTTTTTTCCACTAGGCTACACAATCATGGGGAAGACTGCTGATCTGACAGTTGTCCAGAAGACAATCGTTGACACCCTTTACAAGGAGGGTAAGCTGCAAACATTCATTGCCAAAGAAACTGGCTGTATCCAAGCATGTTAAGAGAAAGTTGAGTGGTAGGATGCACAATCGACCGAGAGGACCGCAGCCTTGAGAGGCTTCTCAAGCAAAATTGATTTGGGTGAACTTCACAAGGAATGGACTGAGGCTGGGGTCAAGGCATCAAGGGCCACCACACACCGCCGTGTCAAGGAATTTGGCTACAGTTGTTGTATTCCTCTTGTCAAGCCACTCCTGAACCACAGACAATGTCAGAGGTGTCTTAGCTGGAGTAAGGAGAAGAAGAACTGGACTGCCCAGTGGTCCAAAGTCCTCTTTTCAGATAAGAGCAAGTTTTGTATTTCATTTAGAAACCAAGGTCCTAGAGTCTGGAGGAAGGGTGGAGAAGCTCATAGCCCAAGTTGTTTGAAGTCCAGTGTTAAGTTTCCACAGTCTGTGATGATTTGGGGTGCAATGTCATCTGCTGGTGTTGGTCCACTGTGTTTTTTGAAAACTAGTCACTGCACCCGTTTACCAAGACATTTTAGAGCACTTCATGCTTCCTTCTGCTGACCAGC
>NW_018127918.1:2348087-2396782 GCF_001952655.1 Monopterus albus
AAACCTGGGCTTCCATACCACCTCAGCAGTGCCACAGACTGATCACCTCCATGCCACACCGAATTGAGGCAGTAATTAAAGCAAAAGGAGCCCCAGAAACATGTCTTTCACTCTCCTCCTAAAAGAACATACTTTCCAGAGGGCCAACAATTCACTAAAAATGTTTTTTTATAGGTCTTATGAGGTATTCTAATTTATTGAGATAGTGATTTGGTGGGTTTTTGTTAAATGTGAGCAAAATCATCACAATTAAAAGACCCAACGGCTTAAACTACTTCAGTCTGTGTGTACTGAATTTATATAATACACGAGTTTCACTATTTGAGTTGAATTACTGAAATAAATGGACTTTTCCACGATATTCTAATTTATTGAGATGCACCTGTACATCGCACTGACAAACTTTACAGACTTTTGTTGTTATGGAAACTGAAACATGCTGTTATTAAACCGTCACAGTTTCTTCACACTTTGCCACACCAGGCACTTGGTTAGTTTTAGGAATGAAAAACACTTGGTTAAGTGAAAAACACATTACACAGTGGGACTGAACTCCACTGGCCTGGGAGAAGGTCCTGGCTTTTCTCTACCTGCCACCCACCCGAAACTCCTTCCTCCTAACGGGGCCTTTGTGTCTCTGTGTCACCTCACTTGCTTCTTTGATCATGCTTGCTTGCGAGAAGTCACCAAACTACAATACTTAAAGTATAAGCTTAGTCTTTTTCTATATTAATAGTATTTTCAACAATCCCAATATCATGCCACCCAGTTCACTGGTGTTTCACCGATGTGGTTAATTGGACTAATTGTTCATTCTTAATTGTTTTTGAACAACAACAGAGGTCCATGGCACAGACGAATAAGATAATCCAGGTTGGAGACTGATAGACCTGAACAGTAAAGGCTGTTGATTTTAGTCTCTGTATGGGGAATGTTGAAAATACTAATAATATAGGAAATGACTGTCCTTATCCTTTAACTGTTGGTCATAATAACCTGCTGGCACAAACAACATATAAAGTGATGAGGAGGATGTTCTAATCTGGTTTGTTTGAGAAGCTATGTACATATTTGTTGCAACCAGCTGTCCCCTCAAAAATGCTTCAGCATGTTATTTGCCCTAAAAGCACAGATTGTAGCTGTTACATTTCTGTTCATGAACAGATTCAACAAATGAGAAAACATGTTCATTATTGGGCTTTAGAGGTGTCAGGAGGCCTAGTTTTTCACTTTGGACAGAGTCAAGCTGCTGTTCCTCCTGCCTCCGGCTATTATGCTAAGCTGAGCCACTTGACGCACAGAATTGATACTGTTCTCACTACCAGTAAAAAAGACTTGAGTGCTCGAGACTTCATAGTAGCACGAACTATTCTGAAACCTCTACTCATCATCTCTGCTCTTCCACTAGTGTAACTCTGCCTTGCAGTGCTTTGATCCAATGAACTCTGCCTGTTAATCAGTTCAAACAGACCTCTGATCAAAGAATGAAATCCCCCTGAGTTCTGAAAAAGCCCCAAGCTACAGCTTTTAAAAAAAATATACTTCATGTGATACAGACAGTGCATCATTAAGTTAATGGAAACAAGGCTGGACGTGACTGAGCCATGTTTACTTCTGTTGCTCTTCTGGTATAAAATTACTCATTACTCTACTTTTAAAAAATGCCTTTGTTAAATTTAGTTTGTACTTTGTGTTCCAAACTGAAAAGCTCTCTTTCTATGAAAGCTTAGGAACTGGTTGCAAGTGATATTAATTAGATAACACATTCATAATTTAGCATTTTGATGAAAAGGTCACCATCTGATTCCATTGACATGTCATGTAATAAGACATATTGTAACACAGCAGCTGCTAGAGCAGTGGAGAGGAAACATTTCACTGGATTTGGTTATTCTTGTTATTTCAGTGTATAATACAATACAGTCGCATTGCATTAAGTGGACACAGCTCTAAAGAGAAATGTGAAGGTTACACTGTAATTCTGTGCAGTCACAATGCACATACAGGAAATATAAAGAAATAGAGACCTTAGTGCTGACAGACAGTGTGTTCTTTCCTGAAATGCATTCTTTTTATTCAGATTGCAAAAACTATTTCTAAATGTTATTGTAGCTCACTGAATAAAATGTAAGGAAGATGTACATTTTCTGCTCTCTTCTGCTGCCTTCACTTACAGTTTTAAAATTTACTTATCATGGTAAAAAAGAAAAGGGGGGCTCTAGCTCAAATCAGTGTATTGTGAATATCCATTTTCCTTCCTTTGGCATAATGGCAGTCGACATTGTATCGAGTGGCTGTACATTCACTCCAGTGGGCCATATTGATGACAACTTTAGTGTGTCACAGACAGACGGGAGTGTTTGTTTCCAGTGAGATATGTCAAGACAAATAGGCAGAGATCTCATCACAATGTTCCTGAGAGGAATCATTGTGGGCTGAGGATCGTACAGATAGTTTGATCCAGCTTTTTCATTAAAAGGCTCTCAGACTGAATGCAAGGATGGGCCTCTGCTTTTGTGAAGGACAAACAGCAAGCGCTTCACTTTTAGCTAAAAGACTAGGTTTGGAGGGGATGATTCCCATCATGGGTGGAGAGAGATTCAATTTGCCCCCTCACCACCAGTGAGTGGGTTTCATGTTAGGCTTTTTGAACTTTGGGGATTACAAGCCCAAAATGCAGGATTTTCATAACTGGAAGGCTGTTAATGCTTTTACATCGCTGTCTAAGTCTTCACACTGAGGAGAGAAGCAGACGAGAAAATGTTCAAATATTTAATGTGCATGGTCATTAGAACTATCAGGTTACCCACCAAAATTTGATTAAAAGTTGGAAGCAAATATGTTTTTTCACAGGAAGGTTGAACAAAATGTGAAATCTCCTTGCTCAAGCGCTGCACTCAGGCCTTAGGAAGGACAAAGAAAGCTGACTGGCGAGATTAGAGAACAGTGTTTGTTTTTTGGCACTGTTTTCATTCAGAGCCAATTACTGATTAATTAGAATAATATTACAACTCTATCAAATTAAGCAGGAAAGCCATTAGGAAAATGTCACTCAGTCATCAGGTTTACAAGAGCCCTATGCTTAAGGGAACATTCAGACATCAAATGTATCTAAGTAAACGGAGGTGAAAATTTTCAGTCAGTATTCCACCAGTGATGCGTGAGGTTATGAACAGCACACTGTGACCTTTAAGATCTCATTGCTGTGTTAACTGCCTTGTATCTGTCAGGGATTCTGAGATTCAGATGGAAAGGAGCTTTTTGGCTACTGTTGACTGAATGAAATGTTATGATGGGGTCTTTTCATCAGTCGATGTATCTGACAACTTATGGGAGCTGTGCTGAATGCACATTGGTTACACTCCACTGGAAGCCAAGAGCTAGAATACTAGCTTTTATTCTGAAATCTTTCTGAACATCTTACTGGATATAGATTTATTGATTCAAGATTCAAGCAGAATGTACTAATCAATATTTTTGCTATTTTAAAAGTACAAAACAAGATAATAAAACCTTGATGTTTTTTTTTCAGAGTGCAATGAACCACATACACATAATTACATGCCTTTGTCTTTTTTTTAAATTTTCCACAAAAAGACATGATGTGTAGATGTAGAATATCACTTGAAATAAACAACCAATACTAAACATATACCATGTGTCAAGTAGCTGCTCAACCATAAAGCTTTTTGCTTCACATGTTGAAACCTTAATCATTCCATTTCTTATTATTTCAGCTATTTCAGGTTATTTAAGGAAAATTTTACAAATAATTCCTGAGCAGCACATGGAGAGCTCAGTAAACAGCTTGTTTATTGATTAAAAATTTCCCAGTGAACTATTTCATTACCAGAAATGAATGCATTCTTGCAGTGTTGTTCATGCACATTTTTCCTTTAAATTTGTTTTGTTCTGGTCTGACAGGGATGTGCTGGGTAACGTCGAGGTGATGCAGCTGGATTTTGAAATGGAGAACTTCACCAGCCTCTCGGTGACCAGGAGGATCAACTGGAACATCGACTACAAGGGCCAGAACCCACCTCCCGATTCAGAGAAGGTTGTGACGGAGTTGACGGTAGTGCAGCGGGACATTCAGGCCATCATCCCTCTGGCCATGGTGAGTGGGAGGAGCCAGATTCATGTGGATATGATTATTATTAAACTCGGATTTATTAAAATGTTTAGGTCCTTATATTAAGCTTTTGTTCTAAAGGAAAGTTTTCAAAATGCACAGTAAGCTAGATAATCAACTCAGTGTACTCTGACATATTTTGCTGTATAAGTCATCATCATTATACAATGATGAGTGATGCAGGAGGCAGTTGGAGGAGCTGATGTAGCATTACTATTTCTTAGAAATACAAAGTTCCAATGTAATACAGCTGTTTACATGCAACAAACTGTGTTTTCTTCTCACAATTTGTAGGAGCTTTGTATGAGTAATGAAATTTACACATGTAAGCTCAATAATAGCAGGAATTCTAAGGAATCCTATCAGGTCCACTTTGTACTGAAGCTTTAAATAGCTATTCTTGGCAGCCTCCACTTAGTCATGTACAAAGCATCAGATGTAATACAGACAGAGTATTGTCAGAGACAGTATCCTCATTACAAATACAATTAACACCTACTTCCTCTGCAGTGATTTGCTAATTGTTAAGAGAGTCATCCAATCCCAAAACACCTACCGTATGTGTCTATTGCTATTTTAATCTTGTCTCTTCTCCTTGCCTCATGAAAAGCAGCAATTAATGAGGGTAGTAAACAGATTATAGGAACAAAGGGAGATTAATCAAGCAAGATGTGCTGAGCACCTCTGGCTATGCCATACCTATTCACTTCTTCTGTTGTGGTCTTGCTTGACTTAAAAATCATACCATATTTGCTTATTAAAATTCACTGTAGATTGTAGAAGACGGGATGCAGGGTGTGTAGATGTGTAGTAGTTGCAGAATGGGGGGGGGGTTTCTGAGGATTAGCCATGTGGTGTTCATGGTGAGTGAAAGTCATCATTCTAGCTCTGAGCCTGTTTAAGAACAGCGAGGCGATCAGTCAGTAGCATGTTCACCAGTGTGCGCTGTAAGTCGCAGAAAACATCAATATTCCTAACAATATAAAAAAAATCCACATCTGTCTCTGGGTATACCAACAGTTTTGAAGGCTTGATACTTTTGCCAGAACAATAAGTTTTGAATATCTGTTATATATTTGCATAATTACAACTGCTCAGCACATAAAGCTCCATTAAATATACTTGAGCTGCAGTTATGACTTTGTGTACTGCGCATCTGTTGTAACATAAGGTTCGCTTCATATCTCGAGTCCCCTTGACATTTAGGATTAGCATACATCTTGTACCCAGACATGTTTAGCTGCATTGCAAAATTAGATTTCTGCCTGCATGACTTTCCTTGTAAATTTTACATATTGAAGCCAGATGGCAAAAACTATATAGGTTTTTTTTTTTTTAATTAGCTGCCTGCCACCTATTGTACATTACTGTATGCTATTTACTCTCTTTAGGTGCAGTACCTAAGCATAGGTCTCATGTTAATATGAGACAGAACAGTGTCACTGCAAGAAGAAGATTTGCCTGCATTAGTTTTGAAATGGAAAGAAAGGAAAAATATCTGTAGCACAGCACAGCCCAGTCAGACTTGATCAATTCAGAAAGTGTTCCAATTTGTCTATCAACCATCACTGACATTGTTCAGTGATGTAAGTAGACACACTCCACTTCAAAACCAAATTTGAGATGATCTCAGACACTCATTACTCTCCCTGAGTTGTCAGAAGGCATAGTGACTGGAGTCACGCCAACACTAAAAACTTTCATCATCAGGCTCATTTATTGATTTCCCAGTGTGAGGGTGTCCTGCCACGGTGGTCACTGTAAAAGATGAGGTTTAATCCATCATTTCTTGTGTGGTGACTAATTGGATTGTGAATTGTATCAAAGCAAAATTTTGATGTTCCAGTTCCCCCACCTGGTGAAGTGCCACAATGTTAATGCCCATTATACATGATTGATGTACTGAAAACAGGGTGGTCTTATTAGAGCAGATAGAAAAGTCCAGCTTTATCATTATGACAGGTTGTTGAGTATGTTAATAGCGCCGTTTGATGTGGCAAGGCTCTCAAAGGTACAATGAGGAAAGTTAAGTTGTTACTTCAGTCAGTTGTGAATTATGTAAAGATGGGGTTTGTTCAATATATAACAGATTTTTGTTCATATTGGTTTTTGTTTGCCTCTTGATTATCGGTTCATTTTGATATGAAACTACAGCACCACTGTTTATGACTAATTCTCAAAATGGTTGATTTCTGTTTTGTGACATCAGTGTGCCACCAATATCCATAAGACAAAACACAAAGTGATGGTGGTGATGTTGTGTTTTCCTAAGTTAGAGCTACAACAACCCTCAGGGCTATTTTAGTATGGCATAAATAATATATTGGTTATAGTTGATTGTTAAATGGAAGGACAGCAGTAATTACTGTGGTGCCTATGAAAGTTGTGGCCATTTAGAGGAACACTATACAGCACCAAGGTATAAAAGGGATGTATTTGTGTTCAACTTCAAAACTAGCACAGAGAACATGGCTGCTATGCATTCATCAGACCAACCGATGTGTGTCAGAGGCTTGTTATGAGCATGTTTGTGCTGCTCATGTCCACTAATTGAAGTATTTAAATAGAATTGATTCAAGTGAGAGGAGGCAATACTCAAGGAAGAAGAACCTAACAGTAAAACAAAAGACTGGCTCAGAAGTTGAGGATCCTTCAACTTGTTTTGCTGTAGAATAACTGCAATTTTAAGTTTAGCAGCAGATGTAGATCAATCAGCACTTTTCAGCTGGTGGCACACACCCACTGACAGCTTGTAGAACAGATCAGCACTTTCAGAAACTGCTGATATAGAAAGGGCGGTGGGCAGAAGTTCTGTCCCCAAAATACAGACATGATGCATTTTGTGCTACAAGCAACAGAGATGACGCTTTTGTTCGGACCCCCGCAGTAACTTTTGATTGAGGAATGTGTGAAGAAGGAGTGAGACCAGGAAGAAAGAAGAACTGGCAAAGTGACAGTAAAGGGAATGAAGAGCAGGGTTTTTATGGCTGGGGATCGCAGATTGTGTGCCAGCTACAGTTGACCTGCTGCAGATAAGGGAGGGAAGGAGGAAGAGAAGGGTGGAATTACCAGTGAATTTATAGTGTGAAAGGGGAAACAATTTCAGGATTGTAAAGTTAACTCAACCCTGGGGCTTATTACACAATTTAGGCCGCTATCAACACCAAACCACCAAAGGCCTCTTTCACAGGACATTCTTCTTAGAGTTTATTGAGAACTGAAAGGGCAAGAAAAAAGAGGATGATGATGCAGAGCGGGGGGTAGCACTTCTGCCGGTTTCTCAACTCCATTAGCAGCTCTGTGCCAGAGTAGCTACCAGATGTTAAATAAAAAATGATGTTTTGTGTAGCACAAATCCCACAGCTTGAAATCATGCATCATACTGTATTTGCCCATGTATGTCTCGTTGCGTTCTTAAAGATGCATCTGGCTAAACGAGTTGTTTACATTATTCATAAGCAGATGGAAATAATTGAACAGAACATTTAAGTCTCACCCGCTAAGTAACCTCGCCTCTCCTCGTGTTGTCAAACCAAGATACTGTGGACACTTCCAACAAGGCTCCCCAGTAATGTTTAATGGAAAAACAGTAACCACAAGCAAACAACTCAGTCATTTGGCGGTCTAATAAACCGTGTAAATGAATCTGAGATTACACATTAGAAGCAGAAAAACCTATATTCTTCTGATAAATTCTAATAAATAGTTGGTTGAACTATTTTACATAAACTCAGCAGATAACTGATAAAAGTGAGCAGATATTCAGTCAAGCAATATTTAGATTTGAATTTTGTGTGTATGAGACTTTATCTCTGTAGGATCCTTCTTGTCGATTTTTATTAACAACATTTATTAAAAATGAAAACATTAATTTGGTGTGTTGAGAGCCCACATTCTTTACTAAAATTGGCAAAAGTGGTTTAATGTTTAATGTGGTGTTAAAACACAACCAGTTTCCATTATTATACAATATTTCTCCATTACTACTAAACTGATTATTTGATAACTGTTTTGCTGCTTCACACAGAACATAGTAATTAAGTGAAATGATGACTTTGATGACTGATTTTATTTTGAGCGGAATTCAGGTAAGCATAATTAGGGTTCCCAAAGCACCAAACATTTAATCGTAAAGTGTCTTGTGTAGTGTAATATTTGCCAGATGCCAAAACAGCAAGTGGAGCTTAGAGATGATGGCTTTCAATTAGGATTTCAGCCCAGAGGTCTGCTGGGCTTTGCTTCTCATAAATTAGCTATGTTTTATACACTCAAAAAATTATCTTTCAGCTTAGCATAAATTGCAGTAGTAACTAATAAATTCCACTAAAACTTTGTTTAACAGATTTCATTATTGGAAATAAAACAAATTGTGATTGGCTTCTGATTCACTGATGGATTCCTACATTATAGATTAGTATCCACGAAAAAAGAATAGGACTGAAGAACTGAAAGAAGCTCTGCTGGAATTACGATAGTTTTAGAAATATTCAGAAGTCTTTTTTCTAATCTTGAATATCTGAAGCATGTGTTTACAGATTCAGACAGATCCTGCTGTTCAAGTATTTTAATTAACATTTTGTTCTATGAACAGGAGGAAATGTTATTCAGTGGAGCTGATTATGTGGTTGAAATTTTTTGAAGCCTTGTCAAAACTAGAGAAACAGATACTTCCTGGCCCTGACAACTTAGATTCCTATTGTCACATTTCATTGCTTCACTACAAATACAGTATTTCTCTCACAGCTGCAGCTTAAAGCAAGATGCATCACCCTAGATTGTTCCCACCCATTACATGGCTGTCATTTTGTCGTCCCCTGAAGGAGAACAAAACTGTATCAAAACACATATACACCAGCAGCCATTGTACTTTTAAATAAAGAATGCACAAGACATTTTTGTTCCAGTCAAATTATTTTCAGCAATTACATTGGCTTTGCTTCTTTCTCTTTTTTATTTTTGTGGCGTCGGCCATGTCCCACATGTAAAAGAGGTGTTTGACCTCAAAGGGACTTGCAAAAGGTTCTGGATCGTCCCTTTAGATCCCGTCTACATCTTTTCACCTTAGTGTGAAATTCCAGAGGCGAGGTTCAGTGTCATACCTAAAGATACCTCAGAACAGTCTTTATTTGCTTAAAGCTACTTAGAGCAGATGCCTTAATAAAACTCAATGCTGAGTCTTGCAGTTCAGTGTGAGCCCATGAAAAATTAGAGGGGGAAGAAAGTCTCTTCATGCTCAATACCCTTATTAATACTTATAAGATCAGTGTCCTGCAGAATTTTTGATTTCAGGAAAATTACTTACTCTCCTGGGCTACTCATGAACCACAAATCAGAAAAATTGTTAGCCTCTAAATTTAATCAAAAATTAAACTAAATATTGAGTTGAGTTGAACTTCAACTCAAGGCCTGGTGTGTATTTTAATTTAAGTTTTGTTTTGTTTGTTTGTGTATTTATCACAGTTTGATCCCTTTGATATTCAGAAGTTTTAAGTATATAGAAAAATGAGGGCAGCGATCTAACAGACATTCTCTCCATGAAGAGTAGCTGGAAAATACTGTAAATAAATCAGGGTAGGTATCAGACATAATATATAACAGGAGAAACTAAAGGCATTTCTTCCATGCATTGTTTTTCTCATTCAAGATTATCTCCATATATTGGTTCATGAATAAGCAGATTACCAAACTCAGAGCTACTGAGTCGCAGTTAGGTTATTAAAGACAGATTTATGAATCAGAGCAGGAAATTCTCTCTGCTCTTTGTGCCTTTTAAAGGTGTACATATACCATATTATCATTTAAACTAACATAATAATGCAGCTTCTTGTGAGCAGTGATAAGCAGGAAATGGGTGTAGTGGGTATAATTGTGTAACTGAGGGGGGAAGGGGGGTCATATTTCTTGACATTAACACAGCAGTGATCTCTGACGTGCCATGGTCACAGTAAGATCCAGATCAAAGATTTTTATTGTCAATTCACTCTTACGTGCAGGACATACAGAAAATCAAAATACTTTTTCTCTCTCACCTAGTATTGAATGCCATACCATTTAGGAAACTAAAATAGAATAAAAGTAGAGTAAAAACAGACTAAAAAGAATAGGACAACTAAGTCAAAGTGATTAGGATAAAACTAAACGGTACAACCTAATGACTCAAAACCATGTACAATCAGTGACAGTAGTGCAAATAATAGCAAGAAGATTGTCAGATGTTTGTGAGATTGAGATGCACATGGACAGTAGTGCAAATGACCAACAGCAGTAGATATGATGGTAAAAACAGTCAGCAGCAGATTTACATGTAATATAACAAAACCCAAAACAGCAGAGGTATTGTGCAAAACAGCAGAGGTAGTCTTTTTATGTTCTGTGGTGGGTTAGAGTCCAGGGGCAGGGGGCAGGGGGGAGGAGGTAATGGACAGCATTCATCATCCTCACAGCCTGATGGATGAAGCTGTTTGTAAGTCTGGTGGAGTGGGCCTGAAGACTCTGATACCTTCTCCCTGAAGGCAGGAGTCTGAAGTGGGAGTGTGCAGGGTGGGAGGTGTCATCAGCAATGCTGATGGCTCTGTGGGTGAGGTGGGTGTTAAAAATGTCCGTGAGGGAAAGCAGAGGGGTGCCAATGATCTTGCTGGCTAACAAGGCTAGAAACAGTTTCTATTGTATTTTCCAGAGTGAATGAAACATTTTTGATAACAGGTTTCCATCCCTTAAGACATTCCTACTGTTGCAAAACCTGTCTCCTCTAACATCCGATTCTAAATTCCACTGTGCTCAACCTAAAATTGTATAATGGAAGTTGCATCAGATTCTGTGCATCAGTATAGCAAATATCATGCCTGAAATTTAAGCTTGATGCTGTAATTTAAAAAACCATTTCCCAGAATGATTAAGGGTTAGGATTATTGCTTTTCTTTGACTTCTCTCTTTTCCATCCGCATTTACTTCCAGTTGTTCACTGCAGGAAAAGTGCACTTGAAATGAAAATGTCAGTTGATGAAATGCAATGAAAGATGCCTCTGTAAAATGAGATCTGGTCTGCCCCTGATAGTGTCACCTGGGAGGCACAGGAGCCCTGATGGTAATGGTTTTAAATGTGGACATAAGTAATGCTGATGGAATATCAAGGAAAGCCACTCTGTACCTCTCACAGTTTCATGACTATCATTTCTATTTTTTTCTCTCTGAAGGACACTGAAATAATCAACACAGCTATTCTGACCGGACGCACTGTTGCCATTCCTGTCAAAATGGTATCCATAGAGATGAACGGAGCAGTCACAGACATCTCAGCCTCTGTGCAGTGCAAGTCCTCAAATGAAGACATTGTTAAGGTACAGTAAATCTTGTTTTCTCAATGTCTGTATCTGGGAGAAATCATTTTAGAAAATGCACTGTATTCCTTCTTTCACTAATACTGGAGAATGGCTCAGATGCACAATGGTAACATCAGAAAAGCATAAAAACTTCATTTTGGGGCACTCCATGTGTACTCTTGATTTGATTGCTGCCTTATCCCTCAGATAAAATCAGTGGATGTCCATAAAACTCTCTATATAAATCAGTCTTGTTACAAAGAAGCAGTGTTCCTTTTGAAGCACCCCACCTAGTTGTGTTTACCTGATGTGCTGTAATACAAGGCCTACCATCTCTTAGCCTCACAGGGAATCCAAGTGTATAGTACAATATCAAGTCTAGTTTGTTGATTAAATAAATTAACGTGGGCTCACAGCAACTTGCAGAGCACATTAGAGGCTGTGATGACGCTGTTATTATTTCCTCCAGTCAATTACAACCTAATAGATTGCGCAACAGGCAGACTGCATAATTATATAAACAGTACAGTGAAGGGTTGCGGTGCCGTTTTGCACTGCTGATCATATTAAAAGTGATGGAGAAGTAAGAGATGCAACCACAAATGAAGTCGACAACATATAATGTATGCCATTATATTTATATATGCAACAGTGACAATGCAGCCAGCCTCTCATCCTCTCTTCTCCCCTGCAACCTTTAAAACATTAATATTAATATTAATAATAATAACTTTACCCTCCATGGCAGTCTCTGAAAACATACTTTTTGAAATGGGGCACTAGAAGATATCATAACAATTCCTGCAGATACAATTTATTTGGTAACTTTCACTTGGTAACTTTTAGCTTTAATGAGGACATGTACTTGTTCGAGACATTTCCTTTTGTTCTTGTGTGGTTTTGTGAGCTGGACCACTGCATTTCTCAGAAGTGTGTCACATACTTTCCAAACAAGCTTTCATCGTGCCATTTCTTCTACATTCACAAGCATGTGTGACAGTGGCAGCATAAAAGAGGATGTTGATTGGGCATTGTTTCTGCTCTCTTACACCCACTTACTAATTACCAGGAGGTTGACACCAACTGTCCAAGCATGTACATTTATGAACAAATATATTCTGATAGTGGCAAGATGTGTCAAACTGTAATGTGTGCCCCCTCACTCTGTATATCAGAACATCTAGGTTTTTTTAAGTTTGGTTTCTAGATAGATATGAATTTTATCAGGTAATCTGGCAAATGATAGCAGTAGTTTTCTTAAACCAGTTTATATTTTATTGCATTTCTTCTCTCTACCTCCTTCTTATTAAAATGTTGTGTGACTATTGAAAAACTTTGAATACAGTAACAGCTGCACGACAATACACAGCACTCAGAGGGGAGCAGCCATCAGAGAAACGGAGGCCAGACGTGACTCGCAGTATGATCAGCTTTGACTTGTCAGGAATATGAACTGTCTCTCAGTAACAGAAATCTTTAAATTTGACCAAGTAATTTCTTTTATTTGAAGAATACCAAATCCAATTTGTGTCAAAAAAGTCTTTTGTTCATTGAATAGTAAAACTATCACATCAAGTCAAGCTATTGAAATCCCTTTTGATGGTTTAGAAGCTCCTCAAGGTCAGGACAGGAAGGTTTGATTGCAGTTTACAGACTGAGACCATGAGGCCATCAAGCCAAATCAGACACGGACTGATTCTGTTCTATTGTATAAATTGTGACTGGCTAGTATCTGTCCTCATAAAAGGCCAATATACTGTATGTCCAATAAAATTTCATTCTGCTATAGTGGACTAATATTAATGTTTTCTGCCTCAAACTGCCCATGTTATCCTGTATACAATTTGGTCAAAATAAATAGGTGTAGATACCTGAGAAAGAAAAAAGACTGTCCTGTACTCTACTGTAAAATACAACAGTATATGTCGTTTGTGCCAGCAGGTTATTTCATCAAAATGTTACGTGTCATAGTTTGGCAACATCTAGCAACTGCCATTAATTATGACACAAGAAAAGGTGTCATTATATGGAGGCACAAAGTTTGTGTTTGGAGGAGTTGGAGAAGGTGTGCGATGGCTAGGTACACACAACGCAGGGTTTTGCTTTAAGATATTCAAGTTCAATTCCAGTGTGTAGCTTGTGTATCTCAAGAGTTTTTGTTCCTAAACATAGCAACAGTAGCAAAGTCCATTTTTTCCTAAACCTTACCAAGCCGTTTTCGTGCCTAATCATAAACAAATTTTTTGTATCACAAAACATAATGAAAACATGATAGCTTCATATTCATAATGTCATATTGATGACAGTTTCCAAAATAACAGAGTTCCAGTAGCTTGCTGCTAGCTAGCCCATTATATTGACTGCTATCTATCTATCATGGTCCGTAAAACTTGGCAGTGTGACATACATTGTTGGTAATTTTGGTGGCATTGTTGCAATTCCTCCCTATTTATTGTGATTTTATTCTACTTATGTAAAGTACTTTGGTCAACTGGTTTTTTTTTTTTAAAGTGCTATATAAATAAAATTGATTTGATTTGAAATGACCACATAGGTGGTATAGGATGAAGAACTTGGAGAAAACGTTTAATTATCAGTTAACCTCAGCAGAGTTCAGATCAATGCGTTTCCTGTATAGACATGTTTCTTGCAGGTGAGAGAGGCTCCAGTTGTGGTGTATTGTATTATACTGTCAATAGAAAAGAACAGGTGTTGCACTGGGGTGGCTGGCCTCAGCATGTCTTTTATCATTTTTCATTATCCATTAAAGACAAGGTGCTGGGCCATATGATATTGAGTGGGCTTGCTTCAATGCGTCTGCCATTGAACATTCGAGGCTAATTTAAAATGAGCCCTTCAGGCCTAGGAAATACTCGAGTCATGACAGTTCAATAAAACACCCCCCAGAATACAGAAATAAAAGATTCACAGTGAGCTGACAGGTGGAACACCATTACTTTTTTCTTGTTGTTCCTTATATCGCACACATTACACCCATGCCAAAAGTCATGTTGATCTATTCTAATCAGATTTTCTTGTTTTAGTTCCATTCTGCTGGTTGTTTTGTTTTTTACTCTGAGCATTACAGATGAGTGGTCCAAAATACATACACCGCAAAGTTTCCCAGTACCTTATTAAATCTCCCACTAGCTATGACTTGAGACTGCAACTCAAACAACATTTAAACTCAAATTTTATTCAAAATTTCTTCAGTGAATAAAGTTTTATTTTCAGCCCAGCATTCTGCTCATTTGGATATTTGCCATCCCACAGGCTGTTGTGTCTTTTTCCAGCTTTGAGAGTAAAAATAGGTGAGAGGCTGTCATTTCTCTTCACTGGAACTTTTCATTTATTGCTTTACTTCTTCTTCTTTAGAAGTAACTAAGCTGCAGTGTGCATCAAGGACCTACCACAGATAAGCCAGTCCACACAGTTGTGTGTCTGTGTGCATGAATAATTATTAAATTTGATAACAGTGGTGTTTTAGGGGGGGTCAGCTCTGAGTGTGTCAGGGCAAGAAGTGACTTGCCAGCCATTATAGGCAACAGAGACCAAATCCTATTTCCCCAATGATCATCCTCTCCCTCGCCATTGTGACTCATATAACCCATCTCAAGGCAGAGAGAAGACCTTGTGTCTGCACATCTCATGCCTGTGGTAATCCTGCATAAATTCTGTACCTTGCTGAAGGCTTCTTCCTCCATACCTCCTTCCATATTAGTGTGTCACATTTACCTTTAGCACCTTTAACTCCAAATTTAGCAACTTAAAAACAAGAACTTGGATGAGGAGCACTTGTTTTGGTGTTTGCTAAAATAATCCTATTTAGTCTGGAAGTGGATTAATGATTGTTTGAATCGCGATCATCTATGACAGCTGAGATTTTATTTGAAAGGGGCCCCAAAACACAGTTAATCAATTAATTGATGATATCTAATACATCAGATACCCTAAATGGACAATATATGGACACACCTGTCTGCATTTTGTGCACTATGTGCTGATTTTGCCCTTTAGTTTCCATTAAGGATGATTTTAATGCTACAAAATAAAATGATATTTTTGACAACAGTGTTCATCCAACTCTGTGGTGAAAAGAAAAAGAAGGGCCCTTTCCTTCTTCAGCATGACAACACACAAAGCTGGTCCCTAAAGAAATGGTTTTCCTAGTTTGTTGTGGGGAAAAAGTGACTAGCCTGCTCAAAGCTCTGACTTCAACCACAACCGGCTCCTTTGGGATGACCTGGAAGGCTGACTGCAACCCAGGCCTTATCAGTGGTCAACCTCACTAATGCTCTTGTGGTTGAATGGGAGCAAATCCCTGCGCCCAGGTTTCAAGATCAGGTGGAAAACCCTAAGCCACGAGAGTGAAGGTACTTGTAGTACCATACGTTTTGGAATGACATATTCAGTACAGGGATGTAATGTTGGTGCATTTTGCCTCCACTCTACAATAGAGGAATTTGTCAATGCTGTGAGCACCATAAACAGTTCTCTTCACCTCTACTGTATCAGGATAGAAGCAGAAATCTTGGTGATGTATACCAAAACAAAATAGCTAAATGCTAGAAGAGATACAATTTTAATATATAGTTTGAGTGAAACCTTTAAAGTATAGTGATCACGTCTTTGCAATATGAAGCAACTAAAAAGATGAGCATGTTTTAATTACATCCAAAATGTTTCCAAAAAAGTCCCAGCTTTTCAGAACAATAGATAATTTTCACTCTGTGTCATTAATCCTACCAAAGCAGGCTAATGGAGGCTGGCTCATTTAGCTAAAAGAGTTAAATGAACTCATTGGTTGCAGTGCTCTGGAGGCTAGTGCACATCCATCACATGAAGAAAAGCTCCATAACTACTACAAGGAACAGTTCCAGCAATATTAACCATGTGTGAACGTTTGGTGTTAATTTGATACATAATATTATCCCTGAACAGAAACCCAATTTGAAAGAATGTTATGGCATCAGGATGGCTCCTGCACCAAACTCTTCTTTGTGTGTGTCTGTGACACTGAAACATGAGAGAGTCTTTTTGTTCTTTACAGGAATCTTGCACAACTGCAGCACATACCATGTAGCAGTCTTCCAGTCCAGTATATTGCAAGCCATCCCCTTGCTCTCTTGACCTTTCCTGCTGTCTAATAAAAGTCAAATGTCCAACATAGTCTACTATCCTATGCTCGCACAATGCCCATACACCAACCATACATAACCCTGGACTACAATAAGAGAAAGCATTAAAATTGGACATTAGATTTTTGTTGCTGTTTCTTGTGATTACACATCCCTGCTTATATTGGTGTTCTGCTCATTTTATTCAGACAGATTACTGGTTTGTTAATGAAATTGCATGCATAATGACAATAAAGATTCTTGACTTAATTGTGAATTATGAATTTTAGCACTAATATTCAATGTCTTTTCTTGTCATCTCTGTTTTTTAAATAGCCTCTAAGTGGCTAAAATCAGTTTTAATTAGTGTAATTATGTCTGCACCAGTCAGCCTTCGATTTGAAAACCGTGGCCACTAGAGGTTCTTTCGCTCCCTGGTGGAGGAACAACATGCCACATCAAAATAGGTTTACTAGTCATGAAGTCTGCTATTAAGCCTGTGAAAAGTTATAATGTTTTTGGGCTCGGGAAGAGCTGGCAAATCTGAGAAAATACCTGTAGTGATATCATCAGGTTGTCTGGGCTTGGACTAGGAGATTAAATCATTTCCCTAAAGCCTATGTGAGGCTGCAAACATGTGGATATTTATCAGGCTGGAAGGGTCTAAAGGCCAGTTCATGGCTCCCTTGTCTGTGTGTGTGTGTGTGTGTTTTTCATCAGCTGCTGAAGTGTGGGGGTGGACCCCTGTGTGTGGCACAAATTTTGAGATTGCAGAGACTGTGAACACTGTAAGGGTGCTTTCTCTGTGCACTATACTGTATGTATTACTATATTCCACATCCTCATTATTGGTAGGTGGGGACACACATTTGTCCTTTTCAGGAGCTTCAGTCAAACACAACAAACAAAGGAAATATTCTTCTTGTCGTCAAGAGGTTGCCATGATGTTTTCAAGTGTGGAACCTATTTATGTGCACAGACCTTCAGTTAATCACCTTTATTTGGCCAAGCATGTTACACACAAGGAATTTGTTTCCGGTACAGAACCGAGGCAGCCATCTACAGCGTCAACTCACTTGATGGCTCTAACCATTGTGGGCAACTTTGGGGTTGAGTGTCTTGCCCAAGGAAACTTCAATATGCATCCTGCAGGCACCGAGATTTGAACCCCCAACCCTCTGGTTGGGAAACGACTGCTCTACCCACTGCACTAAATTGCATTATGGGAAGTGTAGGATCCAGTCATTCTGGAGTTCAACATATGTAAATGACCAAAAGCAAGGATGTGTCACCCTCTGATTTTGACCATCTGTCCTTTTTTTAAATCTGTCTCTTGCAACCCCCCTGACTTTGTAGAAGTGAAATACTAAATTGCTGACATGGCCCTTTAAGGGAGTCATGTGCAAATAAAAAGCCAGTGATTTAATGGTGGTGAATCTGTTTTAGCAGTTTGACTGCTCTACATGAAATAAAATTATGGCTCATGTTCTACATTGAATTATGTGAAAAGTGTATTAACTGCTATCTGCATAGAATGCGGATGAACAAAATTAGTGGCGCTGGTTAAATGGTCACATCATGATAAACTGGCAGGAAAGCATTGAAGAATTCACTTTAAGGACAGAAGCTTCTGCCTTCACTGAAACTGGTTTTGGAAATTCATTCAGTTAATGTTATTTCATAATGGGTAAAAGACTCTTTGGTGTCTTAACCTTTATTAACCCAGCCAGTTTTTCTCTGCATCATGTGACCAGTACACGGCCAAATGCAGGCAGCACTTTGCTTGTCCTGATGATCTGTCTCCACCCAGGCAATCTGCTGGCACCATGAAAGATGCCACAGTGCATTAACAGCATTGTGATGGCATGTGGTGGCTCAGCGTGTGAAAGCCCTCCTCAGCAAGCCCCTACAGGGCCACTGATACCCCGACTTGCAAACAGCTTTTGACTTGCAATTAGCTGGCCAGGTTTATCAGCAGCAGGAGCTGAAATAGTGCTACAGCTAGGGCACGTTTTCACTGTGTATGTATGTGCATGTGTGTGTGGCTTTAAGATAGAAGGGAGTGCACATCAGACAGATGTTCTTGACTGTACAGCAAGCCATGCTGTGATCAATCCAAGTGTCTGGGGTCATTGTACTAAGTTACTTCTTTTTCTGTCTTTTGTAAATTGGTTCACACAGATAAGACTACACATCAGCTGACAGGACAATAACACACAAACGCTGAATACTGTGGTAGCCCATAAGGTCAAACCCTGCAAAATTGCATTAACTGAACCAGAGGGAAAGACTGTCATCTTAAGAAGTTCTTCCACCACCACCCCCCCTCCCTCCCTCCACTCTGGCCTGTCTGCATGGAGGGGGAATTATATTACAAACCTCCTCCCAGTTATGATGAATTCCCAGCCCTGAGAAAGCTGGCCATCCCGACCTCCATTTGCAGAAGATTAGATCCTCTGATTACAATGCCAGCTACCTCTCTCAACTAGATAAATCTTCAATGGCGGCCCAAAAAGCAAAACCCTCCGGATCCATTGCAGTTAATAATTTAGTGTTAGAAGACAACAAGTATTTATGATAATTGAAATTGAACTGGAGAATTTTTACTAGGTGGGAAAGCTAAAGGTGGTTTTATGTTAAAAATGGCATTTGCTTAGATTTAAATTTAGAAGTATATTGAAGTCATGCTCTGTGTCATTGCTGTGTGACAAATGTTACCACATGACAAGAATGTTACATGAAAGGTGAAATGTGTGTTTACCAATGTGTCGTGTCAGTGTTATGATCTAAAGTTCAGGTGAAGTGTAACACTGCTGTCAGCCTTCATATCATATGACCTGTGTGTTTGCCTAAAAGCGTTTGTTGACATATCATGTGGAATGGTTCACAGATCATTATGCTGAAAATGGGCAATAGGGGTGGTGGGGTTAGGATGTGGTTTGAATGCCAAATTTGCACTGTACATTTTAATAGGCACTGGGTTACTTAGAAGGAGCACTCATTTAAAAGCATAAAAGATGCTAATTAGATTAGAGAAAAGCCCACAGCCAGTAAGCATTGTTTATAGCTGTGGTTCTCAGCACTGTGCCATCAAGACTAGAGGGTTTGTGGGTTTTCATTGTGACCAACCACAGCAGCACCTGATTTTCACTGATTCATTCCACATCTCTGGTTAAGGCTGGTAAAATCAGCTGCATTAGTGTTTAGATGGGGGCAAACAACCCTGCAGGTTCTGGTGCCTCACTGGTTTACTGTGTGCTACAGTAAGTATCTGTGTTGGGAAGGTTACTTTTGAAATGTCATGGGTTACAGATATGTTTTAATTACTTCATTAAAGTAATGTAAGTTATTACATTGGATTACTTTTGAATTACTTTTCTAACAAATGTTTTAAATGGGGCAGCAAAGATGAAAAATCATAAGAATGTGCAGCCTACTAGATGGGCACCAAGCTAAATTACATCTTGAACAAAAATAAATAACATGATGGTGTGCTCCTAAGTTCTTTATTTCATGTGAGTGACTGCAGTTACATTAACTTAGTTGTACAGTAGATGTTCCCTCCGGTTTGGTGTCAAGCGTTCTGATGTTGACAGCATTTTCACCAGGGGGAAACAGGTTTTACACTGTACAATAATGCCAGCGCTCTGTTCTTATTTCAGAAGGAAAATAGTGTTGAATTTTCCCCTCTGAAAGGTGCTGGTGTCTGACAGCACGACTACATGCCTTGGCGTTGTCGGCTGGTCGCAGCCAGGCATGGCAGACTGCTTCGAGCAATATGCATCGATTTGACTGGTAGATGAGAGGCGGTGCTAAGTCAAGAGAGAACCAATTGAAAACAGACAGAATTTGAGTGCATACTGACGAATGAATGGAACCTATCGAGACGCAGAAACAGCTCCTTGTAAACCATTGTAGCCTTAATGGGTTGCAAATCTGTCCCAGTGTCTTCACTGACCCTCGTTGTCCAGAAATATGCCAAAAGAACACATTCCTACACAGCAGAAAGATGCAAAGCAACAGAGTGAATGATATATTCTTTTATGCTTTTTACTGAAAAGAATGTATTTGATTGTGACCCTTTGTAATCACCAATATTTAGGTTAGTAACTAATTTACTTATTTCTTCTCAGTAACTGTAACTGATAAAATTTACATTTATTTTTGTAATTTCATGACCTAGTTATGTGTAACTAGTTACTCCCCAATGCTGGTAAGTATCAGCATACTGTGCAGCCTCTTGAAAAGCATTGTTTTACTCAAATTCCAAAGAAAACAGAATTTTCTCATTTACCTTGAATGCTACAGTATCTAGTCAATGCAGATATTTTTGGTTTTACCATAGGTTTTAGAGATATCTGTCTGAGGTTTCCAGAAAGAGTTTGATAGTGGATAAGTATAAAGTAGACCCTGAGTTATATGGAGTAACCGACATATGTTTGGTTATATGTTCTGGAGTTTTATTCTTTTTTATTACATTTGGGCAAACCAACCCTTTAAGACAAAATGAAAGTATAGCATAAGAGACTGACTATGTACCATGAACTTTCACATCACATGCAAATACATATGCTTCCTTGCTGTGTATTTTTTCTGCTGAAAGCACCTTGAAACGCTCTATGATGAATTGTGGGACTGACAGCTGCATCCATGCTGCAGTGTATATCAACACATATCACTTAGGTGCTCTGCCACCATTGTGACCATTACCATATAGATGGTCTCTGACTTCTGACCCTGATCTGTTATAGGTGTCCATAAATTGTGACTACGTGTTTGTCAATGGGAAGGAGACGCGGGGCTCCATGAACGCCAGGGTTATCTTCAGCTACGAACATCTGAGCTCACCACTAGAGCTGACCGTCTGGGTGCCCAAACTTCCCCTGCAGGTGGAACTTTCTGACAACAATCTCAGCTTCATTAAAGGGTGGAGGGTTCCCATTCTGCCTGACAGAAGGTGAGGCTCAACACCACCTGGAGATCCAGTTACCACACATGAATCTTATGGGGAAGTTAAGGTTTCACGCAATTTAAGCATTATTTTCATATTGTTCCCATCGGTAATAATAGATTTTAAGTGTAAATTGATTTTTGTCATTTTATATTTACACTTTCAGATAGATAGTGCTATTTCTGGACTAAGGGACAGGTCATTTGAGGTGTTACTTTGAATTCCAAATGATGGTCCAAGTTACACTGTTGTTGTAGACGTTTTGCCAAGAAGCTGTACAGTGTTGATACTTTAGTTTGGCTATTTGCATTTGCAGTAGTATAGCCAGGTATTACTGTAATTATAGTACTGTGTCATGGTTATCTACACTCTTCTTGTGTTCTGTTTATATACTGTTATTGTAAGGAATTGAGGCCAGCTGTGTCACCTTTATGTCAATATTATAGACGTTATTGGCGTTTTTGTTGATAGAAGAAATGCAGCCAGCAATAAAAAAAACAAGCTGTTTCCTATTAACACCTTTAAAGGCGGGGAGAAATTGTACCAGTGGGAAATTAAAGTTGGTCGAGTCTGGACCACAATGAAAAATGTGGTCTTAGGTTAAGGAACCTAAGCTCGTTAAAATATTCCAGCATTCTTGTCATGCATGGAGCAGTAACAAACAGACCTACAGCCCTTCATTTAGCAAATGTTTAATGGGAGCATTAACAGTCATACGGGTGGCTGCTGTCATCACTGCTCGAGTACATCACTGTAGACCAAATATGTTTCAGCCCAAACTGAATACAAATAGCATGTTTAAGGAGTTGTTTGAAGAATGAAGGTATTTCAAATGACCTAAAGTGCTTGGAAAACATCTTGCGTAGTTTCATTTTTCAAAGATCCCCAATGGGCAATAATAGGCTATGGATGGTATATTATTTTTGCCATGCAAAATGTTTCTTAAATCCTTACTACAGCACCATTCATTCATGTTTTTATAAAAGACCCAAGCCTATTAAAGTAGAATCTTGCAGATGAAAAGTCATATATGTGTTTTTATAGGATTTGTGAAAATTTCAGACCTCATTATTTTGAATGGTGTTTGCCATTTGTCCGATGTTTACTAGGCCCCAGGGTTTGCCAGCAGTCTCATACAGTGTAACTCTTGTATAACAATATTACCTTTGTTATTCAGCATTCCCTGAATAACAATAGTTGGGCTAGTTGTTACAAGCAAACTGGTGTAGTTTTAAAGTTTTTTTTTTCTATAATGTATCTCTGCAATTCTTCTTGCTCATTTTCTATGCGTATCGCTTCCCCTGTGCCTTCATCAAAACAGTAATCAAAGACCACGGGTGAGGTATTTTAGATTGCTATGATTGCTATAGAGCCAGGCAGGAGGAATTCGTTTCACTACAGGTGAAACATTCCTTTCTTGCATGCTGTCATTTGGCTTTACTGAGACTATATAATTTTTTTTTTTTTCGTTTTTTTTTACTTTTCCCTGCAGTTCTTTTCAGCATCAGGAAACAGGAGGCAAAGCCCACTCTGATCATTCTCAGCTGATGATACTGAGTAGAATGGCCTTCCCACAGGTGTCTTTCTGTTTTCAGTGATATTTCTGGTGGTGATTGGACACATATTTTGATGTATGCAGTATAGTATTTTTTGTTTTACTGCTGCCTTATCTAAAGCTGTAGCAGTATCACAAGAGGATAGAACATGGATCGGGCTGCATACTGTAGTCCTGCCTGAAGCCAACCTGAGCCCGACACAGTTGAGTTTGTATGGCATTTTCCCCCTAATTATTAAACAAGGCAGATGTTTGAGTGCTCCAGCCATCTAGCCTAATGTTTGACTTACATGTCCAAACTTGACCCAGACCCAAATATAATTTCAAAATTTTTGTCTGAACCCAGCCTAAACCCCAAGTGCCACTGGGTTTGGGTATCCACTCTCTGCAAAAGGACTTGGTACCCTAAGCTGCATTGTTACATTACAAAGTAATTACCACTCTAACTTGAGGGTAGTGGGCTGAGGTCATATACTGTAGCTGATGTGTTTCATTTGAAAAAACATTTTTTCTTTTTTATTTAATTTCATTTTTTCCATTTAGACATTATTTAAGCAGATAGCATTCTGTTGAGGCTGGCAACCTCTTTGTAAGGGAGACCTGGCCTGGATGGCAGCATTGCAAGTTTCAGGGGAAGTAGATTAGCTCCTGTTTATGTTTAGACTTCTTGATTGATTGCTTCAGTAGCATTTGTTGTTTTTAAAATAAAATACATTTCATGGGTAATTGTATCAGTGTCATTGCTGAGGCTGTCCATAAAACACAGTGGATTAAGTCTGGAAAAGTAACAAACCTTTTACAAAAATCCACATATTCATCACATTTATCATGTATGATAGATTCACATACAGGCACATGTGCTTTTTAGATATGTCACTGTAAACCACATTTTAAAAACATCCTTTCCTTTTGCTGATGGAACCTTCTCTACTCAAGGTCAAGGTTAATTTACCGTATTGTAGCAAGATGTCAGGAATGGAGAAAATGGACAGAGAACAACATGATTTACAAGAAATCATCTTAATGTTAAGGAAAACCAGCGCTAACAAGAGCAACGGGTTCCGATTGTCATACTCTTGTTTGCTTACAGTCCTTACAAAGTGCTGTGATAATGAATCAGGTTATGTTTTCACAGCCCTCACAAAGAAAAGTAAATAATAAATCTGATAAATAGGAACTCTGATACATTGTAATGTAACTCATTAGCAATCTCAAACACACTCCAGTAGCACCAAATCACAGTGATTATCTGCATCAGGCTCTGCTAAAGCTACTTTATTTTGTGACTATTAGATTGAGTTATTGCCTTTTTGCTCACTCTGTACAGTCGTTCAATTTCTTTTGCTTATTTTCTTGCTCTCAGAAGCACTGACTCTCCTTTACACAACCTCTAACCTCCCACACTCTTTACATGCCTCCTTAACTTTTATTTTTCTTCTTTCTTGCACTCTTTTCCATCCTGCATTCCTTCACTTCTGCAAAGTGACACATTCTGAACCTTCATGCACAACAAGGCCTCTTGGCCTGCAGTGGGCCTCTGTTACATCTCAACAGAATTGCTCACTGACTGCATTATCCAGAAACATGCTCTAATATAAGAATGTAATCGGGCGGGCAGCCCGTGCACACTGAAGCTTCAGCTTGTACTGTTGTATCAAGAAAGAGTAATCGGGCGGGCAGCCCGTGCACATTGAAGCTTCAGCTTGTACTGTTGTATCAAAGACTCTAATAAGATCAGACAATAT
Source organism: Monopterus albus (assembly GCF_001952655.1). Classification (NCBI taxonomy): domain Eukaryota; kingdom Metazoa; phylum Chordata; class Actinopteri; order Synbranchiformes; family Synbranchidae; genus Monopterus; species Monopterus albus. The sequence goes on from NW_018127918.1 coordinate 2,372,907, forward strand.
TTTACTTGGGGGAGGAAAAAATATCAACCTTATTTTCAGCTATAGACTGACGGAGGTAAACTTGCACTGGCCTGAGCCAAGAGTTGTGAGATACCTTGACAGAGATGGAGAGAGTCTTAGTGTCTCATTAGGTTGTTTTCTACATTTATCTGAAAGAGTAATGAGTGTGCCGTCTGCTTTGGAGTTGACTCACTTACCTTCTAAGAACAACAGGAACTACATGTCTTAAAGCTACACTGTCAGTCTCTGGCACAGAGAGGCAGTGCGTTCACGTGCTGGATATACTGTATGTATGTATTGTAAAGTGGAAAAGAAGAGTACACTGTTACAAAGTTATTATACCTTTCAGGGATATTCCAGCAATTTATTTCATCACTTCCATAAAGTAGGTAAATTCAGAAAAGACAGATTTTAAAAAACACACAGATAGACCAACATGTCAGGACCTTTAATTCCTATGATTCAGGTGAAAGGTAGGGTACATATTTGACAGGTGATTGGTGTTTTATAGAAAGAGCACATATAGATACTAGACAGCCATTTACAACTACATTCACACCTGTGGGCTTTTTGAAGTCTCTAATTCACCTAACTTGTCTTTGGCATGTGGAAGGAAAGCAAAGTGTTCAGAGAAAACTCAAACAAATGACAAAAACACCTAAACTCGACAAGGGAAAACCTCAGCCTTGTTGTTGAAGTGCCACTGCTAAGATTTCATTAAATTGGTTTTTTATTTTTCACACAATCTCACATTTGCCCCCTATGGTAATTTTTTTTTATTTTATTTTAGTTTTTCCCATGAATAAAAATGTAAAAAGACATTCCAGGCGTAACCATATTGTGAGAAAATTACACAGCGATTGTGAAAGTGCTTTAAATTTTTTATTCATTACACAGTAAGAAAAGCGACCAACCATAGACACTGAAGCGAAAACTCCATGACCGGAGCTTAATCAGAGCGAAAGACGTTCATTAGATAAAATTAAGCTTGCTTGAATGGGCAACTACTGTACATGCAAGTACCTCCACTGAACTGTGAGAGCTTTATGGGAGGCCCATTTATTCCTGAACATCCTATAACCTGCCTTTACACAGTTACAGGCACAGCATAGTAGTGGTGGGAATAAGGAGGTGTGGAGAGGTAGCTGAATTAATAACCAAACAAGTACTGTCGGTGGGAGAGGTGGAGAGGTCCACGCAACAATGCATTTTGATGTTGAGGGAGTGTGTTCTAAGCATTTATGAGACCTCAGGGCAGAAGCGTTTAGCCTAATCAGACCTGTTTCTTGAATCAGTGGGTGGGATATATACTGTGTCATTGGCTGACGGCCCCACCACCTTCCCTGAATCTCAAGTTGTTCAGATAGTTCATCTAAAGCAAAGATTAAGCGGAGGTGCATTTTTTAAGGAGGAACTGGCAGAATGTCAGGCCTGCTGAGGAAAGTTGAGTAACTCATACATCTTGTTGTAGAGCAGATTGTACTCGGTGGGGGACGCACCTGGCATGTTTAACCCCGCTGCCCAGGGCTCCTGTGAAATAAGGGCATCAGTCCAAAACTCTGCGGTTTGATGCTTATCTCCTTCCCCGCTGGCATGGAAGATTTTTTTCCTCATCACTACTAAAACAGATAATGTAATGGGTATGTGTGGAGTGGTGCCAAGTTTCTCATCAGTGTTGTGATGTCAAATTATAAAATGAGTAGGGATCCTGAAGAGCAGGAGGCACACACTGAGACATAGCATAATGTTGCAGCACTGTGCAGAATTTAATACCAGCTGCTCAGTTTAAAAATGTGAAAGGTTATGATTGGTAATGTTTTTTTTGTCGTTGTTGTTTTTAAATCTTAATCACTGTTTCTCAGTCTTTTTGGTGGCAAATTCTGTACACACTTGGGTACCAATCTCAAGCTTCCCAGGTTTTCCACCTCAGTTGCCTTTTTGCAACTCCACACCTGCCTAAAATTGATGCCTACAGCGTTCATGAGTGCTTTAAGATACAACTGCTGCATCTTTGACACTGGATAGATGAATATTTAATGCACTTCCATTCTCTGCTTCAGTCATATTTCCTACTTCTGTCTGCCCAAGGAGCACTAGAGACAGCGACGCAGACGATGAAGATGAGGAGCGGCGGGTGAGTCGAGGCTGCACCCTGCAGTACCAGCGGGCCCTGGTCAAGGTGCTTACACAGTTCCACACCACATCTACAGAGGGAACTGACCAGGTCATCACCATGCTAGGACCCGACTGGCAGGTAGATGTCACTGACCTGGTTCAGGACTCCCTGAAGGTGGCCGACCCCAGGATAGCAGAGTTGGTGGACAGGACTGTCCTGGTGGGCCTGGAGCTGGGCTCCACTCTTCTGAAGGTATGGTAAACCTCCTGCTTTTTTGTGTTGGTGCTGAGAAGTCAAGAATGAAAAATTAAGTGTCTTATAGATGACAAATGATGTGACTGAATGAGAGGTGTGAAAGCAGGCATGACATTCCTTAAACGCTTACTCCAGCACACACAAAATGAAGGCTGAGATGAGGAGGAAGGATTGAAAACTTAGGACTCATAACTCTTTCTGAGTTTACAGCAGCTTTTTGGGACTAAGGAAATCAGTTCTTTCGAAGATTGTTGATGCCTTTCTTAAAGGACAATGCTAGTGTATTACAACTTGGTTTTACTATTATAGTTTCAGTCATCATTTCTTCTAGTTATGATAACACGATAGTCATAAAAATACATTGCTGATACTTAGAAACATGGTAAAAATCTGTATAATAAAGTGAGACTAAGTTAAGAAACATTAACAGTGAGGCAATCAGACAGGTTTCAGACAAGCCAACAGATTGTCTTAGGTAAACTCAGGTAACTACAGTAGATCTAAGTTGAACCCAGAAGACGGTTGACAAGGTGTGATGGATGGTACAGTAGACAGTTTGGGCAGTAAACCTAACTGACTGAGGAGTTGTTTAAAACCTGTCTGCTGGTTTGATTGCTTGTTTTCCTCATCCCGTTTAACTTCTTTTTTGCCATGGTCCCAGATCACAGTGTTAAAGTGAACATTGGGAATGATGTCCTGAACTATGAACATTACACTGGAGCTGTTACATACTGTACTGCAGAAGATCATTCAGGCTTATGCAGAGTTTTCCTGCCACTGTTTGTGCTCTTTCTCTTTTTTCTAATTGCTTGTTTGTCACAAAACAAAAACTTCCTTGTCTCTTTGTACAGTAAGTGTATGCTGCATTTGATGTCCACTTTGCTCATGTAAAAGAGCTCCCTGACATAAAGCACATGTACAGTATAAGCATCAGCAAAGACATGTTCAGAAATCCTTATTAAGGAAGTGTCAGAAGCTATGACTCTCGTGCAATGATTTACCAGTGCTACACTTGTCATTTATGGGGACTGAGAGAACTAATGGTTGGTGAGATTGTTGATCACCATAAAAAGATTACAGTTTCAGCCTGTCAGATGAAAAAATTGTTTCCCGATGGATGCATCGGATTATGGAGAAATAGGGAGATAGATATAAGTCACCAATCCATCATTTTAAACGAGCAATGTATCATTTGTAGTCTGTTGAAGGGTATGATTAATTATACATTAATTTATCACCAGACGTAACTTGCCACTTTGACTCACAGCAATCGTGAATATTAAAATAAATAAGAATAAGGTTTCATCCCTCAAACAACTTTAAAAGGTGGACTGATGTGAAGCAACATGCTGGAGCCGATCCGGAAACATTTGATTATTCAAAATAATGCTCAGTAGTTGGATTGTAGTGACCTAGAAATGTAAAAAAAAAAAAAAAAAAAAAAGGCTTTCATCAGGGGAACAAAAGGCCCCATTTTTATCTAAGCAAATTACATATCCGGAAACATTTGATTATTCAAAATAATGCTCAGTAGTTGGATTGTAGTGACCTAAATGTAAAAAAAAAAAAAAAAAAAAAAGTCTTTCATCAGGTGAACAACAGGCTCCATTCTTATCTAAGCAAATTACATAATGATCACTTTGTCAGATAATTTATCCACTATCTAAATGTCAGCAGGACTATTAGTCCACAGGAACATTATTATCTCTGTCAGGCATATTTAGTTACAATGGTGCTTTCGACTAAAGGCTCATCATGCTCATATGCTCACAATGAGTTAAGTGAGTATAAGCAAGTGGGGCATCACTTCATTCTGTACAAGTCAGAAAGTTTATGGTCAATAAGAGGAAACAAACTCCAGCTGCCTCCTGCACCTACAGCTCCATCCTTGTAGGAGTGAACAACTCGTTCTTATCCCAGGGCGTCAAATACTGATGTTTTGTGAAGTATTTGATGCCCTGGAAATGACAACGGCCTCATGTGAATGAATGATGAGGTGCAAGGACTCATAGGTTTATATGAAAACACCATGATGACTTGCTATCAATTCAACATGAATGACTGGTCGCCAACAAAACTCATCAGTGTTTTACAAAGAACAGTGACACTGTTGTGCTGATTTTTCTGAACATGAACAGTATATAGTATCTCAACAATAGTCCATTTGCTGAAGATTTCAGTCTGTCAGAGGATTTGAATTAATCTTTTGAGTCTTGGGAGTCTGATTCAAATTGTCCACCAGTTCATGAATATGATACAAGTGAATCAGGAATATGAATAGAGGAAGGGTTTTTGTCCACAATAGTGCAATATTCCAGACATTTGATTTCTTTCTTTTTGGAAATACGGTTGATGATTATTGCGTGCTTTTCTTAGAGTTTCTATGTTAAATTTAATGGGCACTGTATATTTCAAGACACAAAGCAAAAAACATTTGTGTTTCAAATAGCAGGTCTTAATTAAGCTGCCAAAAGTATGTTTATACCCTGGGCAGACTGAGGGCATTCTATGAATCCACCAAATGTGGTGAGATTTGGGAGTTTAATTCAGAGGATTATATGCTTCTCAAAGTGAAAAGCCAGACTTGGACAAAAGTCACTGTTAGTACGCAGATTAGAGATTGTTTAATTGGTATCTCCAAACGTGCAATCATCTTTCAAAGACAGACAGAAGAGTAGAAATAGAATTGAGTTTAATCTGTTGAATCTTTAATCTCACTCCAGTATTAAAGTTCAACATGTATTACATGATATTTGAACAGTACAACACAGTATATTTAGCTCAACAGTTAACTTCCCTAGATGATTAGAAACTATGTCACTCAAAGAAAAAAACTAACAGGATCTGGAGAAAACAGTACAGCACAACAAGTTCTACCCACTGATGAGACATTATCTATTTTAATAGATTTACAGATTTATGTATGAAAGCTGAGAAGATAATAGATGCACTGAAGTCTCAAAATTCATTTGCACTCCTGACTTGACCACACAATAGGGTGTAACATCCTGATAAATATTCCAGCATATAGACACTGGTTTCATTATATAAATATGTGCCAATGCAACATCAATCTTCTCTGAACATCAAACAGGATGTGGCTTATTCAAGCCTATAGCTGAAAATATGTACATGAAGACATCATTTTATGTAACTGTAAAGGTCTCGTATAACAACCTCTATTACAAGATGTCAAATACACTAGAGCAGTGTCTTACCGCCTGAAACATTTGTCACATTTCATCCTCCACTTTCTAGCTCTCTGCACTCTGATCTGTCCATTTCAGTTTCAGTGTCCCCCAAGAAAGTTATTTTAGTGGAATGACTATCAGGGGCAGACTGTTGTAAGGCTCTGTAGCTGTCGAGGGAACTTTCATTCCATCATTTCATCCTCTTGGAGAAGAAGTACTTTCTATATATCTATACTGTTTGATGACCTGACCTGATGACCATGTGCTGACCTGTGAATGTCAGTTTGCCATTGTATATTTTTCTAATATTAATATCAAATCAAATAATATAATAATATAAAAAGAAAAAATAAATGGTCATGAGTTAGTGACCAAAAGAATAAGTGGCCAAAATGTGTTTCCTTCGTAGGGTGGCCGGAGTTACTCTTAGAGATAAGCTGCGGAGCTCAGACTCCCGGGAGGGATTCAGCGTAAAACCTCTGCTCCTTCGCATCAAAAGGAGCCAGCTGAGGTGGTTTAGGCATCGTGTCAGGATGCTTCCAAGGTGCCTCCCTTTGGAGGTTTTCCGGGCATGTCCAGCTGGTAGGAGACCCCAGGGTAGACCCAGAACACACTGGAGAGATTATATATCTCATCTACATCAACCAACAGAAACGTTTTAGTTTAATAAAGCAGAATGAAAATCTAGCTAAAAGTTTATATTGAATTCTATAGATCCATGCTTTATCACATATCATGAAATGGAGCATAGCTTTCAGTGCAACAAAAGGTATTTTTGACCTCTTCTCAAGGTCTGTTTAGACTGGTGTTCACTCCAAACTGATGTGTGCAATTTTCTGTAGATGTGTGAGGACGCTTCATTGCCTGAAAAGGGACTTGTTGTCCTCAGGTTTCTGCTACATTAGACAGCATAAGCTGCTCATGAAATCTACAGCTTGCATTAATAAATCTTCCACTAATATCAAGTTGTACCAGTAAGTGTAATTTATTGAACAGATGGTTTGAGAAGAGAAGAGAAGCGTAGAATGTAGTAGGCTGAAGATAATGTAGTGTGATGCAAGTAATACACAGTAGCATGAGAAGAAACTCTCCTGCTCAGTGACTATATGCTGCATGGGCTTCTCATTGATCTTCTGTTTGTCTTAAGCATCAGTGTAATAATGCCACTGCTTCCTGTGAAGAGTACCTAAACATCAACACGCATTGTTACACACAACTGTATACTCAACAGTAACAGATAGTAGAGGTCCTAGCTGATGAATATGTAAAGTTTAACTACTTTTCATGGTTCACTTCACTTTCCTAGCCTGCAGCATGGATGACAAATTCCGCTGGGAGCCGGGCAGGAAGAAGCTACACAACTACAGCTGACCTCTCCTCCTGGAAGAGAGAAATGCAGATGACAGACATAGAACACATTCATCATTCATTACTTGGAGTAGCTAGGATAGATAGTATGGAATCAGTATTCATCCCGGACATTTAGTCAAAATGGCTCAGTTTACTCTCAGACAGAAGGTTTTCACCATCAGGAGAATTTTGAAAGAATGAGGGACCAACTCAACTCAGGAACAGCTTTTTCTGTCACCAGCTTTGACTCTGCATAATTAGGATTTTAAATAAACCCTGCCACAAAATTGTAATAATTAATAAAAAATGGCCTGCTGTTGCATGAAACTGTACAGTACTGCACAGTAAAGAAGTAGTGACACTGACAGGAGAACATGTAAAATGTAAGAAAACACTGGTTAGTTTTCAAGAAATTCTGAAGGATCCAGTCAGAAGAGAACTTGTGTTCCAAATTTTGAAGGAAACTAACTAAATAATATAAGAAAGACAGTATTCAAATACAATAAAATAATTTAAACATATTTGAGAATCACATCCTAGACTAGAATACAACCCAACCACAATACCCTGTATGTTGAATATTGAGTCAAGACCTTGTGATACTATGCTGATGTTACCACAGTCAGTAATACAATCTACAAAGATACTGTACCCAGAAGGTTCTGCTGGGGATTTTGGCTGACGTTGTGGAAAATCAGCAACTGTGGTAAAAGTAAATGAGGTAATCTGAGGAAAATGAAAAACCAAATTGCTGCTGTGTCAGCAAAATACACCCTGGAATAAATCACAAACATCAAAAATTGACAACAGTCGGGGAGAAAATCTTTCTCCTGGGTTTTTGTTGTTAATGTGACAAAAGCTTGTTTGAAGCTTAATTCCCTTCCGCAAGTGTTTGCAGTTCTGACCATGAAGATCATTTGTTATCATGTGCACCCTTTGAACTTGCCCAAAATGTGAAGAAATGAAGCATGAATTATTCTGTATACCCTTCTAATAGTTGCTTCTTATAGTTGTTCAAGCACTGATTCTAGACTTGCACTGTACAACAGTAGGATTTTTCTGAAATATCTGTGAAACCTGTTACATGATGGCTGCATAATAAATGCCCACACAGTATGATACATTTCCAGCATGGATCATAACCCTGAACAAGATTTGTTTCTGTGATTATATTTTGTTTATAGAGTTGTTTGTGCCTTTGAGTCGGTTTTGACATTTGTACATAGTTGTCAATACTGACTTAATTGATTTGCGTTTTAGTTACTTTAACTGGCCTGTGAAAATATCAGCAACAGATGAATGGAATGTGAAATAGAAGAAAATCAATTTTAAGCAAATAGATTTCACTGATGTAGGTGAACGCTGTCTGACCCCAGTAGGATTTATGTGTAAACATGTTTTTACACAGAAACCGGTTCTTTTTTTTTGCTCAGGGCACATCCTTCACCTCTCTGCCACCCTCCATAAGATGCCTTGTGATCTTCACCTTTGTTAATTCTCCTCTTAAACTGCATGTAGTCCTAGAAATAAAAATGTCCACAGGCAAGCTTAATAGAAAGATTGAAAATGTAATGGAAAAAGCTACTGTAGTGACATTGATCCATCATGCAACTGAGTTGTCCTCATGAAAACTTTAGTTTATTTGGGATTTATTTTGGCCTTAGGGTTTTGCATGCACCATTGTTGTGTGTGTGTGTGTGTGTGTGTGTGTTTGGCAGCACGTGCACATGTTTGTGTGTAGCCTAGTGAACCATAGCGCTCCTTTCTGGTATATTAACTCATCACATCCAAACAATATGCATGCAGAGGTGGAACCTGACTGCAGAATTTTATAGCCCGTTTTAGCCCTTAAACTTTCACCTTTAATTAGGATTACACTTTCTAAAAATTTTAACTATACTTTTGTAGCATTTTAAACCTTATGCTTATAAATGCAGCAATGCAGTCAACAATATAATTCACACAATGTGATGTACAGAAATATTAAAACCAAAATATCAAGGGCAGGGAAGTCAGTGTGCTACAGGGGAATCACATTCACACACAGTAACAATGAAGCTTTCACACGACCAACAGCAGTGTTTAATGGTTTCCAACCATTAACCTCTGCAGGCTAAAAAGACACTAGGAAGGAGCATTATACCATTCTTGTAGCTGTATGGCACAAAGTCATAAAGCCACCTAATTAGTATAATGTTGTAACAAATTCCATAACACTGCAAATAAAAGGTGAAGGTGCCAGTGAACACGAGAATCTAATTATGAAGCTGAGAACAGAAATAAGAGTTTTTGTTGAAGTAGAGTGCCCCGGACAAGGCCCAAAAGACCATGGCAACACCTAAGCAAGTTCCACACTCTGGAAAAAGCTATACGTGAACCTTTAGAATATTTTATCACAGATACAGTTGAAGAATTCCAGCCACATAGTTTGGTGTAACCCCTCACCTGCCACAACCACACTGCTAAAAACAAAATAAACATGAAATGGTTAGGGCTTTAAAACTAAATATAAAAACAGGGAGGTCAAGGTGCTGCAGCCAAGTCATACTTACTAAACAAGCTACAGAGGCTGTAATAAAAAGAGATTCATAGCTGGTGTGTGTAGGTTGGCTATGTGCATTGGTGTGTTTTTAAAAGCAGATTTATGAAATCAGAATGTATCAAGAGTTAATTAATAAAACCAGATACCTGTTTCTGCAAATAATTTTGGCTCAAGCCTTTATTTGAGAAATGACGCTGCACTAAATTACATGACTTAGATCTGAGGCAAATGCAGTAAACAGAAGAAAAAACAAACACTTACGAAAGCAATGATGTAAAAAGCATGCAAGGGAAGAAGCCGGCTTCTTCCCTTCCATGTATCCCTCAAGTGAGGAGCCATGTCGTTTTATTTACCATATAATTTTATTAGTAACTGGCTTACTTGTTTGAATCCAGATTTTCAAAATGTGAACCTCGCACATCAAATTACAAATCAAGCCAATGTAAGGCTTTTAGATAATATTGTCTGGAAGCAGAGCTTGCCAATATATGATGTACTTGGCTTGCTGTTTCAAGGTTTCAGGTGATGATGACTAGGGAAGCTTGTCAGAGCACCAGCCCATCACTGCTCTAGCATTACACACTTTTTGTGGCCAGCTTGAGTTATAAAATGATTTCCTCATCTGACTCTAAGGACAAGGCCACTGCTTTGCCGAATGGTTCTTTATTTTGTTCATGTCCCCCGTGACCTGTGGTTGCAGTAGCAAAGTGAAATGACGATCTTTTAAAAGTGCTCAAAGTACTGGGTGCAGATGCCTGTCAAAAGCCTGGGATTACCTGAAGAAGCAAGACCAGCTTTAAATGCTTTTGTTGTTTCATATGGTGACACTTAGATGGGCACAAGTGTTTCTGCTAACTGTCACTCTGTAAGCATGTGGTGGCCACTTCAGAGTTTACCTTGTTGTCTGGTTGTTGATGGATTTTGTCTCAAGTGTTTCTTTTTTGTTATTTTTTTTTCCACTTTGACAGACAGAGAGGCATTGACACATGGATTCAAGACACAACACAAATCTAATCTAAAATTGGCTTGTCATTGGCTTTATGAGCTTCAGAAAGACAATAAAGCTCTTGTCTATTCTGGTCTTAAACGATGTCCCTCTGTCATGTGGAGAAACAATAAAAAAAAAAGCATCTTTTTCTTCGCAGGTGGAGTCTCCGCTGGCAATGGATGCAGTATTAGGAGAGTCGGCATTCTCTGTCACAGACGACAAGGTTTCCATCACAGAGCTGCGGGTTCATGCCATCTCAGGCCTGACACTGTCACTGCAGCCCAGTCCTGGCAACAGCCACACCATGGTGGCCAAGGCAACTGGCCTGCAGACGCTCACTGCTCCTAAGCAGGTACAGCATGATTTATCACACAATGCAGAAAAGAGGAATGGTGCAGCATATCATATTATGTTTTCCCTAACTACTTTATATAAGGGGTGTAAAAATGAGCTGATGTGTATTTCTTGTATTTAGTCATGTTGTGGGAACATGCTCTCACTCTTGCATTATGGGTGCTTAATTCCAGCTGGGAAACAGAGAGCTTGTTCCCCTGAGGTAAACCATTAGGTTTTTGAGGTTTACAGATTTCAGGAAACGAAGGTCCCCCACACAAAACAAAACTGATAATTCTGTCCAGCAGTAATACGACCACCATGGCATCACTTTTCAGCCCCTTTTGTTCTCTGTTGTCACTGTCGTTCAAAGGCCACACCAATGCTAATTCTGGTTTTCCTTCTTGCAGCATCCAATTTATTTTAAGTTGTGACATTCTTGAATATGGTCTCCATTTGCGACCAAAAGCTGCTGTGGGTACCTTCTCTGGCATAGCTCACTAGCTTTATCTATAAAAACAAAACACAAAGCTCTCACAGTGAGCACAAGGGCAGACTATGCACAAGTAGGAATTTGACTGACAGGCAGGTAGGCTGTCCAGTGGTTTTGTTCGGACCAAGTAAAATCACTGGTCAGGCTTTGTTCAGCCCTGCTGCTGCTACAAATGACACTTTTTTTAATGTTGTCAGTGCAATGTAGGTCAATGCAATATCATTCTGCAGGGAAAAACAAAACAACTATGTGCATAACTAGCTAACCCCCCCCCCAACATACACACACATGCAATAACACCACCAAACTCTACCCTGTCCAAAGCAGCCTGAAATATTAGAGCATTTTATTCTGTTGTATCTCAAATATTAATTGTGTGGATGCTGTAAAGCATCCACACTGTGCTCTCTTGTTCTTTATTGTGTGGATGCGGTCTTGATCTGTTCAACTCTTCAAGGACATCCCTGCTTGTACTCAACTTTTTTTTTTATAACATTTATACTTTTTAATCTATTCAGCTTTTTTTTGCAATACAAGTCAATGGGAGCTCAAAGTGCTGAGTCAATGACACAGTCTTGGAGTGCCATCTGGTGGTTCATAAAATAAACTCCTCTCTGTCTGTCTGTCTCTCTCTCTTTCGCCCTCCCCCTCTAATTCCATCTTTAATAAGTTCAGCATACTTTCAGCTAGCAAAGCCATTCAGGTATCAAAATGTTCAGCTCTTCAAGGACAGTCATTTCTAAACTTCATACTTTTGAAATATTTAGCTTTATTTTGACAATCTTGCCCCATTCAAATTAATGGGAAAATTGTACTTCAGCATACTTTCAGGTAAATATCCCTTTCACGTGTCAAAATGTTCAGCATTTTCAGGGCAATCTTTCAGCACACAGCATCCACACGCATTTTCAACAGAAAATGCATTTCTCTAGTATTAAATTGCAGCTGAATCAAATCAGCATTGAATCTTTAAAAATGTCTCTGTATATTTTATATTAAATCATAGACTATGTATGTAGATACATACTGAAAAAATTGAGAGGGATAGATCGACACCTCTACTTGGGGTCTAAACGTAATACCACTAACTTCTGCATGCATACGGTAGTTGAATTGTCATTACTTACTACAGCATATGCAGCAGTGCTTGTACTATCATGGCTAAAAAACTATGCCTAACTAACATGAGTGCTTACTGTGTTTCCTTATTTCTCTCCCCAGAGGTAAAATTAAGTTTATTTGCAAATCCCTTCAGTGGCTCTATCAAACAAACAGGCACTAGTCTCACTTCTCAGTAATAAAATTATTTTTGAGCTAAATCTTATAAGCTCCTGCCAGCACTGTTAGCAAGGACACCCGGTAGAGGCAGCTGCAGTGAACTAATAAGCATCTCTGGTACAGTTTTTTAACAACCTCTGTATTAGCCTAGCCTAGCTAAATACTTCTGATATACCCAGATACATTATCCCAAGCTGATTTTGTTGCTCAAGTGAGAAGTGAGCAGGTGTCTGGATGATGCAGAAAAGTGAGCTGTATTCATCATTGCTCTCTTCAAACTAGAGAAAAGATCTCTGCAATTCTCTAGAAAACTTCATTGGCAACCCTTATCTACAGTAGGAAGAAGTGTGTGTGTCAGAGCTCTTTTCCTGCTTTGCCCTTTCATTGGCCTGTAAGCTGCTAAAAAGGCAACAGCAACCACATCAAGCATCAGTGAGAGAGAAGCGAGCATTAAATTCCAATTTTTCTTGCTTTCCACTTCTTGGCCACCTTGAAATTTAATTATTGTAATGTATTGTCTTAAGTGCTCTCCAAGGCCGGGCCATAAAAGACAGCCAGTTCCTCTGTCGGCAAAGCTCTCAGAGGACTACTGGAGCTATTTCAAGCCATTTGATTCTGTTTCAGAGGAAAACTTTCTAAATGTCCTCTATTACTCTAGAAATGAATGAAACACATAAACTGCGGATGGGGAGTGTTGGAAAACCAAGGTCTCTTTGCATTATTCTCTTCTCCACTTGACAAAGTACAAGTATTTCAGAACTAAGAGCTTCAGAATTTGAAGGTTCATCATAAACCTTTTTTTTGCTTTGACTTACCCACTGTTTAAATTAGAAACTTAATAAGGTATTTATGAAAATAAATAGTCATATTACTTTTCAAATAGATGTATATGCCTGAGAATATTTCCAGGGGATTTTTTTTTTCTGCATCTGCATATTTTATAATCCAAGCTGCTTAGGTTCAATTTAAATGCACATACACTTTATTCATTGTTTCCATTAAGCACAAATCAGAGAAATTGAGGAAATAAAGGATAGGATTGTGTGTGTGTGTGTGTGTGTGTGTGTGTGTGTGTGTGTGTGTGTGTGTGTGTGTGTGGGGTGGTGTTTTGTGTGCTTCATTTGGCTAACGTTACTAGTTTAGTGTGTTTGTCTACTTTGTTGATATGTTTGTACGTGAAAAATATTTTCTATATACTGTACAACTTAAGAATTCTAATAAAACTGGTTTAAAAAAGAGTTTAGTGTTTTTGTTAGATTACACTACTAGTTCCTTGTGTATCGGTTTTTAGTTCACAAAGCAGGAACAACCCTACTGCCCCTGATCTAAATGGTAGCAAGAGCAGAGCTCCCAGTCAGCTGGTTGTCAGCTGGAGAATCCACCGGAGTTCCCATGGACGGGTCTTGTGTCAAATCTGTTCCCCCGTCAGGATCTGTATCCAACTGTTAAACTGTTTCTATAATAGTATTAATAGTAAGGTCTACATCTTACTTTGTGAAGTGTCCTGAGATTACTTTTGTTGTGATTTGGCGCTATACAAATAAAACTGAATTTAATTGATGCCCCAGTTGCCTGTTTCAACAAAGAAGCTACTCTTTTTTTAGTAACTTTACCCCTAGACTGAACCAAAAAACACCTCCTACACATGTATAACTTTCATACATTGGATCAGCATAGAAAAACAAATATAGTTTTTGTCAGCGTACAGTAACACCCGCACGTTGACTGTTTTTCAGCCTTCATCAGCCTTTTTGTTACCAGAGTCATCCTACAAAAACATTTGTTCTGTCACAGTGAGATGATAGAAGTTTGGCTCCTGTTGGAAATCTACTGCCCCAGAGGAGTCTTCTCCCATACTGGAACAAACTGCCCTCTGCAAAGAAAGAGGCCTAAAACTATCTTCCCCTTTGCTTGCCCTAATAATGGTTCTGTTTGCTGATGTTTAAGCAAACTGTGAACAAAAGCAACTGTCAAATGCAGCCTTGATTACATGGACAACAGTGTTGAGGTTTAGTGTGTGGCAAATGAGAAGAGGCGGACTAGTGCTCATCATTCAAAGCACATGCTGCTGTTGTATGTGCCTTATCTGTCTGTGCTGCAGAGTAGAGCGGTCGTGTAACCTACAGGACAGCACAGTCTGTCCTGCCACCCCTTCCTCCTTCATGCATGAAAGTGGTTTGCTGGTGTGCACATCAGAGGCAGGCCGTCCATGTGTGTGTCAAGGCTCGTTCTGAGCACATGATACCACAGATGTTCGCAAATGCTCTGGAGGTTTAGGGATTGGAGCAAGTCCAAAACTTCAAAGGTTCAGTTGGGAACAAATGTTCAAATCACATCAATGCCATGAAAGAAAGGAACCTAAACCACTGAAATTCTTTGGAGAGATATAAACACAAGGCAGAGTATTTGTAATAATGCAGCAAGTCTTAAACCTACTACAGTATATATAACTTTTCTCCTTAAAGAAGAATCTGTAGTGATATCATCTACCTCACCTCTGTAGGTCATTTTCAAATTGATCTTGATAAGAATAACTTAAAAAAAAGTTTTCTCTACAGGCCAGAAAACAACTTTTGGAAAGTACATCTACTGCAAAAGCAGACTTTCTCCTGCCTTTTCATGACAGAGTTTTCAATAGACTTCTGATTCTGAGGTTATGCAGTACATAGATATAAAAAAACATTTAGCTTCCATTGTGATTACAATGTTAATACTAGCTGAGGACAGACAGCGGATTCAATTTCTGGTGTGCCACTAACAAATATTCAGATATCCACAACACTTTACAGGGAGATCAGCAAAATTTAGTCATGGCGTAGTCTTTTTGTTTAGGTTTCGCAATAAACAAAAATGATTTTGTACTGTTAAAAGAAATATCTAACCTGTGTTTCTCTGTTGTTGTCTGTCAGGAGGCCTGTTTGTCCTTCTGGATGCTTTTCAGTGACAACACAGCAGCCACTCTGACTTACTTTGATCCCAAAGACTACAACCTCAATGCCTCCACACTGGATGACAAAGTTGTGTCAGTATCACAGGAGCCTCAGCAAAGGTGGCCCATGGTGGTGGCAGAAGGAGAGGGATCTGGCGAGATGGTGCGTGTAGAGATGGCCATCTGTGAGGCTTGCCAGAAGACCAAGCGCAAAAGTGTCATTGCATCTGCTACAGTTTATGTCAAGGTCCGCTTTGGGCCAGAGGAAGACTCTGAGGAAGAAGCAACCACTGAGGGCGAGATTGAGCTGGCACCCATCACCAGGCGTCCTGTCATTGATCCAAACATCAGTGGAAGAGTTTATGAGACATCTAATGAGCAGCCTGCTAGTGTTCCCATCGATTACACCAATTTCCCCACTATTAGCAACCAGGAGCGACCCACTGAGAGCGACGAAGAGGAGGGAGACGAGTTTGTGCATTCACCTCGGAACATGACCGACCTTGAGATTGGCATGTATGCTCTACTAGGAGTCTTCTGCCTGGCCATCTTAGTCTTTCTCATCAACTGCATTGTCTTTGTGCTTAAATACCGCCATAAGCGAATTCCACCTGAGGGTCAGGCCAACATGGACCATTCCCACCACTGGGTGTTCCTGGGAAATGGCCAGCCACTGAGGGCCCAGTGTGATCTATCACCACAGCAGGTAGAAAGTCCTAGTAACCCTTTGGAGGGTGTACAGACTTGCTGCCATGGAGACCACCATAGCAGTGGCAGCTCCCAGACTAGCGTTCAAAGCCAGGTACATGGCCGGGGTGACGGCAGCTCTGGAGGTTCTACGAAAGAGAACGGCGAGGACGCCAGTTCACCCACCTCCAAGCGCAAGAGAGTCAAGTTTACCACCTTTACCACCCTTCCCACAGAGGAGCTGCCCTACAACTCCATCCCCATAGCAGATGAAGAGGACATTCAGTGGGTTTGCCAGGATATGGGCTTTCAAGACCCAGAGGAACTGCATGATTACATGCGCAGAATAAAAGAAATAGCCTGAGATAAGAGGTTCAGTGTGAAACACTGCTCTCAGCTTTCTAAAGAAACATTCCTTTCTATTTTTCTCTTTCTCACCTAAGTTAAAGAAAATTTTTTTCACAGACTAAAAGGCCAGCTGTTGTTTTTGGTTAGGGTTTGTTCCATTTAGTTTGCACAGTGCTGTAATCTCATACACACTCACATAGAAGATAATGCCAGGAAGCCAAAGACTTAACCAGAGGATCTCAGTCACTAGAGACATCTGTAAATCTTGGCTATAGGAAAATTTACTGGGAAGCTGAGCCATGGCCAGATGTGGAGCTCCCCAAGCTCCCTTATTTTGAGAATCTGATTCTAGACAAAGCCTGATATGGACAGGAGTGTAGAAGAGTACTGACTGTGTTTATTGCTGGCTCACTAGAACTGCATAATTATACCTACTCCAAGCTAAGAGGCCTTTGATGAACAAAAACATTCAAAGACTCTCATGAAATTTATGTTTAGAAATCATTTGTTTTTGCCAAAGTGGGGAAAGTGTTCTTTTAATGGCAAAACTTCACTGTTGCACTCGGTGCAGCACACTCGTGATTTATAATCATGTTCATAACTTACATTTTTCTATATTTCATAGGTAGCCACAAGTAGAGCTCTACAAGTCCTCCTGGTTCTGAACAAATCTAATGCCTTATCAAAATGGTCACATTTCACTTCTTATATCAGTCAACAGACACCCTGGTTTGTCACTAAGGCTAGAGACAGTGTAGTAAGAGAAACTATTTAACGTACTACTACTGATCTCGAGCATGAGGTATAAAATAGTGTGTGATGTGAGGCTTTCTCACAGTCTTTGCATGGAACAGGATCTTGAGGCACAATTAGCCACTTTTTTTTTCCAAATTTGTAAATGTTTGTAATTATATAATAATTCATACACATTACAAAAGTAAATATGTTATCATGCACTACACGCATGCCATGTCGGGCCTACATAAACGCAGACATTCCTCTCTATTATATGTATATATTGTATCAAGCCAGAGTCGCCTCTGTCATGAACGTTCAGCTAGTAACCTACTCCAAACAAGAGGAGCAGAAAGTTGGTTGAAATGTTATAATCTTGTGGTGAGTAGAGGGTTCTCTTCGGCAACATCTTAACAGAACTGTAGCTCTTTAACAAATTAGTATCACATTTGACTGTTGACCATGGGCATTTGCTATGCACCAGAATTGTAACAGATCCAGTCTTTTTATGGTTTATTTCCCTTCCTCATGTTCAACTGGCCTCCAGGAAAATAAAAAAAAACTCATATAATGTACTAGTTGGAAACATTTTCACTGAACACTAGACTAAACTCTGCAGGAAATGTTTTCTACCCATTAAGAAGATTACTTTTGCTTCATCATTTAAATCATGGCTGTCCCATATTGTCGTGCTGTTTTCAAACACATTGTGGTATGTATGTAATCTCCATTTAGTTTAATATACTCTAGTGAACTTAACATCTGGAGGTCACAGATTTGCTTTGTGTGAACTTTATGGTCAGGGACAGAGAGTAATAGCTTTTCAGTGGTGTTGCTAGAGGCACAAGAGCTACAATACGTAGATGCCATGGGTGTGGTTATACGAACATGTACACTGTATCTCAGGATGGTTGAATACAACACAGCCAGTGGATGCCATGTTCAGGTTTTGTTGTGCAGAAGTGTGAAATGCTGTGTTGAGCTTTTAAAGGTTTACATTGGTTTTAACATAACAGAAACAGGAAAGATCTGGCGGGTTTTGAAAGAGCATAAAATATCTTGTGAGATTTCAACCAAAACATTCTGAGGTAGCCAGACATGTAGTCACTGTGAGCATGATAACAGCAGAGCTAATAGTATTTTTAATTGTAGTTGCCCTATTAGCATAACATATGCTTTTTAGTATTAGAGTGGATGACTGAAGAGGACTTTTGAAGGCTGATGTTATTCCAGCTTTGATTTCTTTTCAGGATTAATGAAACAACCATGGGATAAAATTTGTTTCTGTCATTTTCCTTAATTCTTTGCTAAGGGCTTGGATTTTTATTTTATGTTAACTGACTGATTTTGCTGATCCCATGAGAAAACAAACATGCTCCCTTTGTCCTCATAATGAGCAAGCTTTATTTGTCATTCAAAATGTACATTTTATTGCCATCCTATCTGCTTTTTGGCCCATACAACCTTATTAAAGCCCCAATCCAGAATTGTTCTCTTAATGGCAGTGCTGCTATACAAATGCCAGTTTCATATGGAACAAAAGCATAAAATTCAGGATATGGTGTTAAGGCGCCCCCCAGCTCCTTATTCATTGACTGAAGACACTATGTGTGACAACTGAAGACAATCGTTAAATGTGATCTTGAGATGGAAATGGTTTGCTTACAGCAACATTGTAAATACTAGAACAAAACAGTCTTTCCTTTTTCACTTAACTAAAAGCTGCCATGAGGTTTTGTTACATCACTAAATCATATGTTTCAATATTCCACATGTATATAGACACACATTTGACACAGTTGTAAATCCTGGATTGGGACTTCAGTTTGGTTTACTGCATGTCCTCTCTGAGTTCTATGTTATTCAAATGAATAATGACCTGATTCTAATGTATAGTAATATTCAATCGTGTTACCATCTAAGATGGGACATTATTCTTATAGTCCAAGCCCATCCTTCAGCCACAGCATCAAGATGATTGGCCATGAAAATGAGAAAAGTAGCAGCCACCTGGAAGTGTTTCAGTTTTAACTTTAAATTATGGCCTCTCAGGATGAGTGTAGGATTCTGAACTAAACCTAACTTGGCTGTTTTGTGCTTATTGTTGGTGTGGTCCGCTCAATATGGTGACATTACTTTCACAGACTAAGTATCTAATAGCATCTTCACACATTATTTTGTAATGGTTTTCCCATTTTTCCCCACTAATTACTTGTGTGTAAATATGTTGTGCATTACATGATACATCTCAAAATCAATTACTGCTTCACCTTCTGTGAATTTTATGTCTTCATTTGTAATGCTGCTTTGGTAACGGTGCATATTTGTGTTTTCTTCAAACTGCTAATAGAAACTTAGTCTTCTTACAACATGTAATTGAAGATCGAATTGGACTGTATTTTCCCACCCATGGAAAACACTGCACGACCTGCACAGCTCACTTAGCTGTGCCAGGTATACACCACACTGACTACTATATGTTAATGTACAGAGCACTGTTAAATTTCTTGTATTCTCTTGAAAACAAACCCTTGTATTTTCCTGTTATCTGTCAAGTACTAAAGAAGTACTAAAGAAAATGACATACAAAAATGAATTGTCATTTTTACTTCACTTACTATACCACTGTTGAACACTGAAAAAAAGAACGAGAAGGTTTTATGTATTTTTCAAACATTTATTGTACTCTAGAATGATATCTACTATGTAATCAAGAATTCTATCAGAATTCCAGCTTTGTTAACTTCATTGATGAAGAAACAATCTGGCCTTGAAGGAGTTTGGTGCACATAATGTCTCACAAGATGTTTGGTAAAAAAAAAAAAGTCTGAAACATGTTTTATTTTATGTCTTTTGTATGTAGTGTTTTAACTCCCACTTATTCACAAATACACAGCAAACCTATTTTACCAAGTCAAGACAAAAAAATTATATATATGTAATATTACTATGTATTATGTAGCTCACATTTGACAGCTTAATTCATGTATGTATTCTTGCCACTAGGGTTGATCAGATCCTGGCATGAGTCCTGCCACTGTTTGAAGTCCATGGACCATTGCTGTTTATACCACACTGTTCTGAATTTGAAGACCCATCATATTCACTGGCATTTCCCACAGCAGCATAAGGATACCGCAGAGACATTGGTATACAAACCCACTACACAGCATTTCTACGTATCCAGCGGCTCCCATCCACAAAATCTATACTTGGAGCTGTTTACTTCAAGTCTGGAGTGTTTACTCCTTTTGTTTACTTCAATTGGGCAGCTGAGATCAAAGCCTTTCGAATTCAGGTAAGGTACACAGGTCATTAGGAGAAAGGAAGTAGGTTTATAGGACTTAGGAGACAGATGCTGACATCTGGCAATGGAAAAGACTTCCAGAATAAAATACTGTAGAAATAAACTTAAAATACTGTGGTCTTATATATATAGTTGTGTATAACAGATACACATTATCTAATCACAGAAACCACAAGTCTGGATTATAACCAAAATGTTTCTTCTTCTGTTAACCAGGAGATGTCTTCTCCAACTCAGTAGAGGTATTTAGAAGTGTATGCATATAATGGGTGTATCATATGAAGGTTTGTGTGAAAGTATGAAATGATAGAAGAATACAAGAATTTATTCCTTATACTGTGTATTTGGGCTTACAAGTTTGCACACAAACCAAAATGTACATTTTAGGTTTTTATAAAGGTTCAGACATTTTCATAAGCAATACACAGCACAAATGTCATACCAGGGAAATGCCATACAATATAGAGAAAAAAGAAACATTACAGAGTAAGTTTTTATCTACTTTGTCTGATCCACTTCATATAATTACACAATCAATACTCAGATAAATAGCACAAGTGCACCCCAGTAATAGCAGGGCTTCTCTAATGTAGCATATTATTTTTCTGGTGCCTCATGTCAGTGGCATTTCAGCTGTTGAATAAGGTCTACTCAGTGGTAATTAGTTTCAATGTGGAGTGCAGGAGTGACTCTAGGTGAATCAATCTACAGGCCCTCTGTGAGCATATACCAGCCATTTATGCCTTATCTAATCTGTGAAACCTGGATTGGAGAAAGCGCCGCTGTTTGAATAAACCTGGAGGTTTCAAGACAACCTGCACAGATACACAACCTAAATGTCTGGATTTAAATTTGATTACGGGTAAACACTTAACCTAACACCCAAAGCACTGGTGGTGGTGGTGATGTAGCTTACATTTCTGGTCCTATTTTTATGTGTTGTAATCTTTTTATGTTATTCCTCTGGATAACAAACCAGTCATGGAGACTGTGATCTTATGTCAAGATATTTCTAGAACAGCTGCAATGAAGCATGACAGCAGAAACACCTTTAAAAATATAAAACATCAAAGGTAAATGTCAGGCTTCATTGTCAGCCCTTCCAAATCAAAGAGAAAGGCTTCTTTCTGGACTTACCATTTTCACTGGCACTCAGCAATCGTACAGGGAGAAATCCATCATTGGAGAAGCTAAGATAACAGCTTCACACTGACAGCTGCCTCCATAGACCAGAATGCAATGCTGAGACAAGAGATGTTGCATTTTGCAATAGGTTAGGGCTACAACACTTTATGTAACTCATAAAACTCTTTCTCTAGCTATGCTGCTCTCGTTTCTCCTTCCATTTACACTGTGGTTTCAGAAAGCGTTCAGACCCTTTCACATTTTGACATCTGTGTTTTAGTTTTCATTTTAAATGGGTAAAATAACCATTTTCGCTCATTTAACTACACTTGCTATCCAAAGGGAAAACATGAAATATTTGCAAATTCATTAAAAATCAAAAACTTAATCACAAAGGGAAAACATGAAATGTTTGCAAATTCATTAAAAATCAAAAACTGAAATATCTCATTCACTAGAATATATATCAAACGCTTCATTTCAGTGCTTTGTAGAAGCCCCCTCAGCAAGTCAAAGTCTCTCCAATCACAATCTCTGTGATCGCCTCCTTGTGGCTGGTTGCATTATAAGTCACAAATCTTGCCTCCTCCATGTTAGTAAATGGGACATGAATCAAACTATAAATGCAAAGCACAACTCAGAAACGTTTTTCTCAGAGGTCACTTCTGTGGGTTTTGGTATTATCACACTGATGTGTGTACAAGTAGCCATTTTTCTGGTAAGTCTGTTTTTACGTTATTTGATGATATAAAAAGAGGGGTATTTCAGTTGACTTCACAGCTTTGACTGGTGATCAAGATGGAAGCCTCTGTGTTCACAATATTTTGGCTTCATTTTTGCATAGTGGAGAGAAGTGATACCATGTCCATTGTATATAGAGTCAATTGTCTCTACAAGCTTTTCACATCTGGATTTGGGCAGTTTATCCCATTTTCCCTGGCAGATCCTCTCAAGCTCTGTCATATTGGATGAGAAGTATCTGTGAACTGCCATCTTCCAGTTACTCCACAAATGTTCTGTGGGGTTTAGTCTGGACTTTCACTGGGCCAATTATTGAGGCCACTGTGCTCTGGGAACACAACGCTTTAGAAATGGTTTTAAACCTTTGGCCTGATCTGTGCCATGACACAATTTTATCACAGAGAGGGGTCTGCAGAGAGTTTCTTGGACTGCATGGCCTGGTTTTTATCCTGACATGTATTATGAATTGCAGGACCATATATAGACAGTTACAGTGCCTTTCTAAACTATGTCAAATCAATTCAATTTGCCACAGGTGGACTCCAATCACGTTCTAGAGACAGCTCAAAGAAAATGAAAGAAAACAAATACTACAGTACCTGAGGTAAGTGAGAAAATATGTCCTTTTGTAATTCTGGCAAAGTAGCGTTATTGTTAAGGGTCAGTTTGCTTGACTTGTGGGCTAGGGCGAAGTGACTTATACAACTGCCATTTTTCTTTTGAGAATGCTGACCTGTGTTCACTGACATTTAGCTTTTTTCAGATGAGTGAAAAATATTTCTCAGGGAGGAAACGAATGATGAGAAGCACCGAATAATTGGTCACAGAGGACGACACTGGAACAGTGCTCGAATCGAGGAGGAACTGCTAATTAACAGGTAGCATCAGAGCAAGCTACAGTCACTGACACATGACATCTCTTAACCAGGTTAGTGTGCTGTGCCAGCAGGTTTTCAATCCCAAACTGCATTATTCACTGCTTTAAATGCTGTGTAATCAGTAACTACTGTGGAGTGTCGGGCGAACTTTCACCAAAGCAGTGTGTTTTCCCACTGCTCAGCTAGCTCCAGGATGTACCGTTTCCTTTTTTGTCAGATGTGAGCCTGCAGACTAAGTTCAGCTACCAGTGCCCTACAGGTATGTGCCAAAAAATTAGAATATCGAGGGAAAGTCCATTTATTTCAATAATTTGTTTCAAAAAGTGAAACTTATATGTTATATTAGTTCACTACACACAAAGTGAAATATTTCAAGCCTTTATTTGTTTTAATTTTGATGATTATGGATTAAAGACAAAAAAAACCCAAATCCAGTATTTCACAAAATTAGAATATTTCATGTGACCAATAAAAAAAGGATCTTAAACACATGTTGGCCTTCTGAAAAGTGTGTTAATGTACTGTATTATGTCCTCAGTACTTTGTTGGGCCTCCTTTTGCATTAATTACTGCATCAAGG
>NW_018127918.1:2397812-2401417 GCF_001952655.1 Monopterus albus
TTTTGAAACAAATTATTGAAATAAATGGACTTTTCCTCGATATTCTAATTTTTTGGCACATACCTGTAGTGGATTTTTAAAAAAATCTGTTTTTGTTTTTTAAGGGAACAATGGACAACAAAACAATTACTCATGGTGGTGGGCAAGACAGCAGTTTAAAGTTTTATTAATAAATGCCTTTTTGAGCATGTCCTGCCCTCAGCCTTAGCTAGTGACAGCTGAGCTCTCCTTTGGGAAGCTTTTTTCTTGATCTTGATTACTTCTTCAAGATTTTCTCAGGTATGATATTGTAAACCTTCAAATGTAAAAGCCCATAAAGGATAAGTGCTAAAGAAACCATATATACTGTATGTTTTTAAGCCTTTGAATTAGAATGCTTTTTGCTTTTGTTTGCTTTTCTCTGTGCTGAAACTGCAGTGTGGAGTTGCAGACACCAACTATCCAACACTCCAAATAACCATACATGTTTTATGAACACAAGTGCCAAATGAAAAATTCAACTTTTCTTCCCCAAACACAAAATTGTCTTCTCGTCCTGTCCTATAAGGCCTAAAATAATAACTTATGTGACATGATTCAGCCATTATTAGACTTTTGTATGGACAACAATAGTGCTGTCAGCTCATGCCATCATGTCTTGATATCCACCCAGAGTCATTCGGTTTAAGGCCCTGTAGGAGCTATCCTCAAGCATGGTGAATGCAAACGTCGGAACCAGATGTCAAAACTTCAGAATATACACCTGCTGTGGTGTATGTGAAATTGTGTGTTTTGAACACAACTCACCTGGGCGTTAGTCTGCCCTCTGAGCAGATATGACCCAACAACAGCAACCAAGGCCATGTTATGTTATTGCAGGAATGATGCTGCTTACAAGCCCCCACAGGCTTAATATGTGCTGCTGAAAAATAAGAACCTTATTCAGAAATTAGCTCTTTCTGTTTTCTTCCCAGTTTTCACATTGTTCACTTTGTGAGCCTCACTGGGAACTCCAGAAAGGCAAACAATAACAGGTGACCGTTTTAAAATTCTCTGCAGGACTGCTGCTTGCGCTGCTGCTGCTGCTGCTGCTGCTGGCAAAATGAAATTGATGGCCATACTTCACTTTATACAGGGTGCCAGGAAAACCCCCATTTTTGAAAATAATTTCTGATTGTGCCACACAGCAATCTCCGTGTAATGACATGCAAATTCATCTCGCACACAGTGAGATGTGTTTTTAGTCAACTGCCTCCTTCACAACAGGCCTGGGAAGCTCAGCCCGCTTTGATCTCAGAACTGGGTTTATGATACGTTCTCGTTATGTTGGAAGTCTGCGTAGGCTCCGATGTCACCTACTTAGTGTCATGTATTGTAGAAGCCTTATCACGAGCAGCAAACATGTCACTTCATCCACCAATTTTTCCATACATAAAAGTGATCTGTTTTGATCACCCAAATGCATTCCTCCTTATTTATGGAAAGCAAATTCTGCTGAGGTTTATTTATGGCTGATTTCAAATTCATTAATGAAAAAGTTAGACTGATGACATCTTTAATTAAGTGTTGCCCATATTTCTGTTTATTGTGATGCCTACACAGATGGCAAAAGCACATCCACACAGAGATAGACTTAATAAGAACTGTTGGCAGGCTCCCCTAAATAGCCAAAAAAGGGGGGTTTACAGCTTCAGTGGGAGTCAACATCTTAATAGGGTCCATAGGCAGCAAGCCCTCTGCAAGAGGGTGATAACCCCGAGCCTTTTTCTCAGCCAACATGTCCAACTTAATCATCAGCAAACGTCTGACCTAGAAGGGGAAATGCAAGTGAAGCAAATAAATGCTCGACCATAACAAACAAAGTACAGAGTTTTGTAATTCACGACATGTCCGATCTGACAAATTCATGAATACTGGATGTCTTCTAAATTAGAAAAGTGTTGAATGAGTGCGTATCTTTTCTTTCCATTGTCTCCATAGCAAACAGAAACACAGGTTTGAACTAATATCTTAATTTTACCTGTGTTATTGCCTTCATCCCTCTCAAAATATGTACACCATATACTTTTATTAACTATATAGGACTCGTAACATTATTCAAAGACTTGAAACAGAATAAAGACAAAAGCACAGAATGAATACATTTTTTTAAATGAAATGCTTCACAGAAACCTCACATCTAAACTGTTTTTCTTATATTATGTGGTGCACATCAAATGAAGTTTGGTGTTTACTTACTCTAAATGCATGCCAAACATAAAATATTCAATTTTGTCAAACTTTCCCAAAGCCTTTAAAAACATAAACTGGTTTTGCAAATGATATCCGAAAATGTTCCTCACACATTTATATCCAGAACCTTTCAAATTAAATAACAGTTTTTTAAGGAATTTGCTCTTCAAAGGTAAGAGGTACAAATGTGCCTTTAGACATTAAACTTCAATGAATACTTACCACTTACTTACCACCCAGCAGCAGCACAGACACATGGGTAGCCAAGGATACAGCCACCACTTGTTATGATGCTTTGAAAGACACTTTAATTTTACACTGTCTGGTCTGACTATGAAACTCTCCAAATAGATACGGTTAGCTATTACATCTCTTGTTCTACCAAGTATCTGTGGCATAGAGTTAGTCCCATTCCCATCTCTTATTTGTTTGAGTTATTAGAGGTGTTATTAGCATGCTCTGGGTTTTTTTGATGAAGTGATAAGTAGGTTCACTTAAAACTGCTTGTACAGTAACAAATAGCCAGTTTCATGCAACATGGGCAAATGCAGATAAATATGTTTACTGGATATGATTAGAGTGTCTCTGTTGGGGAAATAAGGTTGTCATGATGGCAAAAGAATCATATGACCATAATGTAGGCACAACACTGGAATACAAAAAGAAGAAAAGCAGTGCCAGAGTAGTATCTAAGATCATTTGTTTAGCTGCTGTATGTGACTGCAATTTTGAGGTAGTTGTACTGTGAATATTTCCATTTCATGCTACTTCATATTCCTGCTACATTTCAAAAGGGAATGCTGTACTTTTTACTCCACTTATATGTAGTATAATAATACTGTATATCAGTCATAGAGGTCATCTTTCTGAGGAATAGACACATATACATTTGAACCTTTAGGTATATTTTGATGATAATATGGACTTGTGCAGTGAGATCACAGGGTTTTAAATGTAGGACTTTTACTTGTAACTGTAATTTTAATGTCATTTTACATTGTTGTATTTGTATATTTTACTTAAGTTAAAGATTTGTATATTTCCTTCACTACTGAACAAAAGAAACAGAGGTGAAATGATTATGGGTTATATAATAATATTGTCCCTGTCAGGTGAAAACCCTGTGTCTCTAAAATGTCGGCTGTTCAGAAATTTCTTAATCTGGCCACAGTACATTTAAGGTTTTGAAACCATTTTTTTTTCTAATATGAAAAACCTAAATTTCAGAGCAGCATGTAATATGTAGTATGTATTTATCGTAAAATATGAAAATCATCAAGCTTACATATACCTTTTTACCATCAGTTTATAATTTCAGTACACAAAATTAGTTTTATGAAAGAAATAGATTACCAACATGTTTTTGTCTCAAAGGAATAAGTAGGACACAGGCA
>NW_018127918.1:2401480-2408728 GCF_001952655.1 Monopterus albus
CATCCAATAGACTTTATTTTATTGAGATAACACAGTCCACACACTAAAGTTGTAAATGAGTCAGCCTCATGCTGTGGTGATGGACTATGGGTGCATTCTACTACATAAATCACTCTTGGGAATCAAATGGAGAATTAAGACATTCTTAACAAGCAGTAGTAAATTTAATTCATTATTGATCACTATCATCAAGCAATGCAAGCTACCTGCTACTTAAAGAGGCTATCTTTAGTGGGCAAATGGCCTGGAAATGCTACAAACATTCATTATGTGTTCGATTCCATGCATCATCACAGAAGGCAAAGCAGCTGTAGTGCTCTCTGAGCAACAGCGCCTTGAGACCAGTTCCTCCAACTTCTGTTAATTCAATACAGTCCCACTGTACCATTCCCTATATTACTTGTCTCATTTGTTATTAATGTGACAGGTAATCAGGTTTAGAAATTAAATTGTTGTAATAAAGGTGGTTATTTTAAAATGCCCACAGGGTCCAGTGAAAGGCTTTATAGCCTGAATATTGCCTGTATCTTGCCAGCAAAACACAAGGTAGCACAAAACCCACCAAACTTAATTCATGAGATGGGATCCTCAGAAGAGATGTGTGATAAATGGAGATCTGTTTATCCCTTTAAATTACAATGTGTTTTTTAATTATGTAGCTTTTCTGGGGTTTTTTCTTACAGTAAGAAGTTCTGAATCACTTCAACAAGTGCAGAAATTACTGACTTCAACACAAAATTATCATCATCTTAATTTTATCTGGAGCCTGTGTGAAGTCTCCAAGTGATGAGAATCTGATGCACCTTGCTGTTTGACTGACATTTTAAGGTTTTGTCAAACCTTTTTGACAAACTCAGCACTCAATCAAAATGGAGTCATTGACCAGGAGTCAGTGGATAGTTGTACAGTGATCAAAGCGGACATTTACATTTAGGTCAGAATTTCTGTTTATCCAATTAAATACATTTATATGATTGACTGGCACAAATATTGATACAGACATTAATATCGCCAGGAGTATGAAACCTATTGACTTTAGTGATCCCCTGAATTTTTCTCCAGCACCACAAGCAAGCTGACATTTGTGATTTAGTGTGAAATGTCTTGACAATGGATTGCCATGCAGTTTGGTGCATTCATAGTCTTTGCAAATTCTGGTGATCCAGATTTGTCATCCAACAGCATAATTAGGTCAAATTTTTAGTTTGTGTATGAATATTAACTTTTTTCTTTCTGACAGTCTGTTTTTCTTTACAATGAGCATTAAAAGCTCAAAGTAACACAAACATGGCTGTGTGAGAGAGGTGGTACTCATTTGAGCCTTTAGAATTGTATAAGGGGTTATTCCTGAGCACTTACTAGAGGTCATGTTAAAACCTTTGCACCTACAGTTTTGGGTTATTAGAGTTTCTATAGGAATCTCCTAGAGAGAGTTCTAACTATAGGTCAGTCTATCTGGACCAAATTGCTTTTTTTCTTTTAATAAAGACAAGTAAAAAAAAACACAAAACATTTAGGATGAGAATCAGCATCTCTATGTCTGAGCCCATGGTTCTCTGTGGGAAGAGGTGGATTGCTTCCTTTGAGTTGGGAATGAGGTACTGCCCCAAGTGAAGGAGTTTAAAATACAATAAAGTCTTGTTCATGAGTGAGGGTCACACGAAGTGTGAGATTGACAGGCAGATTGGTGCAGAGACAGCAGTAATGTGGGCATTATACCAGAGTGTCATGGTGAAGAAAGAGATGAGCCCTGAAGGTAAATCTTTCATTTTACCAGTCAATCTATGTTCCAGCCCTCACCTATGGTCACAAGCTTTGGGAAGTGAACAAAAGAATGACGGCACAAGCGGGTGAAGTGAGTTTCCTTCCTAGGGTGGCTGGAGTTATCCTTGAAGATAAGGTACAGAGTTCAGAGATCAGGGGGGATCTCAGAGTAGAACTGCTGCTTTTGTATTGGATTGTTCCATGCTTTTCAACTGTATTTTACAAAACAGCTCATTTCAGATATATGTCAATATAACAAAATGTAGCTGGACAAACTCTGCTAATTATATCTCTACAACTATGTCATTTTATGTTTTGTTTTGTTGGAAAGTGAAATAAGCAGCAGGGAAACTGACAGTATTTTAAGAACTGAAGCTGATGTTATTCTTTTCTTTCATGTAAATTTGAATATAAGATACAAGTTTAAATGGCAACAGAGAATCAAGATCACTATCGTGGTCAACACAAACATGACATAACAGCCTATCTAGTGTCAGCTCAGAAAGTTTCCCCAGCATCACCACCCAGACCTCTACAGGATAAAGCTGTATAGATGATGGATGGATGACAAATAATATCAGGCACTTAATTATTTTTTCTAACATTATACTTTTTCAGGCTTAAAGACTTAAAGTGTTTTATTATTTTTTTTATTGCATGCATGGCATCTAGTGTTTTTACATCATATTGTGTGACAGAACGGCTTCACTTAGCCTGAAGTAGGCCTATGTACTCTTAGAACTATTCTGAAAACAAAAATAACCTTTCAGAATAAGTCTTCAATAATGAAACGTACAGAGCTGCAAGATTTTCTTTAAAACTTCACCATCACAAAGTATAATTTCATTACTCATACAGTACATGCAGGCATATATTCCTATAGATTAACACAGTATCATCTCTTTATCCATAACTGTAATACGATTAATTTGGGTAGAACAATGTTAGCATATTAATGGCTATTAAAGGATTTTTTTATTGATCCCTGAAAGAATCATATTTTATTTTGTACAGTATCTTTTTCTTGCAAGCTATCAGATCAAATAAATCCAACTTTATTTATAAAGCAGTTACTGTATAGAATTTTAATTTGCTTTAACAAAAAAAGCAATACAGCCATCTGTGAAACAGAGATAAGGAAAAGCATTAGTTACAATTAAGTGAGATTATAAGTTAAACAAAGGTTTGGATGGCATTGTTCTGTTTCTTCCTCTAGGGCACTGGAGCTGCTGACAGGTGAACTTATACCTGGGTTAAAAGAAAAGCTTCCATAATAGCAGCTCTGCTAATCCAAGAAACACAGGTGCAGAATAGAGCCCAAATTTACAAAAATTGGGAAACTGAAAGACTGACAATCTGAGCTAAGGTCAATGACTTTTTGTTTTATGATTGAGCTGTAGTCTCAATAAGTGTCTTCTGCATGTAAAGTGCCATGACTACTTCCACACTTAGACAGCAATGGTTTTTGCAGAAAGGACAAGGTAAATCCTAAAATCTCTTTTTATAGATGACTTTCAGATGCAAAAAAATACAAGTAAATTCCAAAGGACCTTTGCAAAGCTTTATTGACTTGAATAAAACCCAAATGACTTAGCTTGAGAATGGCTGGCCTTAATCAGCATTTTTTTTCTTTTAGTATCTTGGTGTTGTGTATATTTCAACTTTAAGCATTTCACAGGTAAAATTGAAAATTTACACGATAATGCAAACATGCATCGAATAAATTAAGAAAAGTAAATGGTTAACAATCCTAGACCGTAGTAGA
Organism: Monopterus albus; assembly: GCF_001952655.1. Lineage (NCBI taxonomy): Eukaryota > Metazoa > Chordata > Actinopteri > Synbranchiformes > Synbranchidae > Monopterus > Monopterus albus. The sequence continues at coordinate 2,405,010 of NW_018127918.1, forward strand.
CAAAAATTAAAAAAGGCTACCACATTACCCGTAAAACATCGCGAGTGCAACAGTACGGCAAGCAGGAGGAATATAAGCGTTCGCATTTTGTTATGTTATGTTAGTCGAAAAAGTTTTGTGAATGCTCTAGTTTGTTTTATTTAAAAGGCGGTTAGGGTTTTGACATTGAGAATTTTCGAAGTACCGTTAGCAAAGTTATTCATCAGATAAAACAAATTCATTAACTTTAACGACCGCAAGAGGCAGAGAAGTTCACGCTAGCTATGGAACTTAGCCGTAAAGCTAAAAACAACTCTAGCTAGCTCTCTTTTATCGTCGCGAAATGAAATCTGCATGTCATTTACCAATGTCAAGTTACATGTAAACTAATTAGCGGTTAACAAGACCATGGTTGTCTTGAGAGAAGGAATGTGTCCTGGACTGGATGAGAATGTAGTGCGCGACCTGCGTGCTGCTGATATTAAAACAGGTCAGTGTGTGAGAGCATGTGTTTGTGTGTCCTTATCCATCCTTATGAAGATGCTTCATCATAATTAAAACGGATTCGCGATAACAACCACAGTTTCTTGTATTCACAGTGGAGGACCTGGTCTCTTCTGACATTGAGGAACTTGCTCTGAAATGCTCTTTGTCTTACAAGGTATTTATGCCGTGCACGAATTAAACGTAACCTTTTCACTGAAACCGTGCGTGTTAAACTAATTACCATGGGAAGCAACCAGGGTCTGGTTGATTATCGGAATCAAGATGATTCACTCCTTAAACGAGGGGTGCACCGATACTACTTTTCAGGCTCATTACCAATAAATGTACTGTAATGCAGTGATTCTACTACAAAATGGACAATCACCTTAATAGTGCAGTGACATTAGTGACTGGGTGAATGTCTGTGATGTTTGATGATGTCTGTAGCCTGCTACACAACATACTGTAATTCATTGGGTTTTTTTTTATTGTTTACCTTTTTAGGAGAGTGACCATCTGATATGGGATTAGTGAGTGACCAGGCGTTTTGTCCACATGGAGAGTGAAGACTTTGTGTTCTGCTTGTTCAAAATGTGTTTGATTAAGGGCTTGTTCTTTCTCCGTTACTTAGACATATCAAACCCCATCTCAGTAAAATTCGGCTTCCTCTCTACTTTGCTATCTGTGAGCACCAAGCTCTCTGCCTCTCATTCAGAGTGAGAGGCAGAGCTTACAGTCAGCTTTACTTTTGTTGTTGTCACTTAACTAATCCCTGAACTGCTGAAATTTCTCCTCAGCACAACTGACATAACATAATTAGGTTAATGTAATGTTACAATTAATTGTTATCGGCCCATAGTATGGAACAAGTTTCATCACTACTGCAAGGGTGATAATGGACCAATACTGGTATTGCTCTCAGTGCATCCTTTTCTTAAGCCTTCAAACATATTTCTTCACTATATCATTTAACAACTCACCACTGAAGGCAAACTTGATTATTTGTAATGTTAAAAAAAAACCAAAGTCATAGCTTTCTCTTGTGGTGCTGGAAAAATAAATGAAAGCAAACAACACCAACACTTATACTTGGCATAAACAGCAGAGTGGGAGGTGTAGACCAGGACCAGTATCATGATCCTAGATACACTTTCACCCACACACTGCATGAGTTTCTCATTGAGTAAAAGGTTTGTATTAGGTGGTCTATAAAAAAAAAAAAAAGAAAGTCATGCTTAATTTAAGGGAGTCCTCCCTCTGGGCTTATTATGTATGCCCATGGCAGGCAAGGTCATCTGTTTTACAAGCCAGGCGGGATTTTTTTTTCACAGCATAAGTTCAAGCCAGTGTGGAAGATCACGTTTGCTTCCTATTCTTTTCATATATTTTAGTGTAGGGTTCCCACTTAGCAAGTACAAATAGGCTATATTGTTTTCTGTAGTTTTATGCAAAAAAAATTGGCCATCCCTTGGTAAATTATGTATTTTGTTTGTTCAGTTGCACTCCAGATGTTTACAGTGCATGGCTGAACCGATATATATAATCTTTTTTTTTTCATTCCGTATTGTTTTTGATACCTGTGGTAGAGTTGATTGTATCTCATGTATGTATGACAATAGTGCCTTTTGATGTAGTTTAGTTGTAAAGTCTATCGCTGGGCTTCACTTGGTATTTAAAATATTGTCACTTTTGCCTAAGTCCAAGGACCCAGCTTGTTTTTGTCATAATTACTTAATCTGGTGCAGTTTAATTATTTCAAGAGGTTTTGCCTGCAAGTAATGTTTAAAGAAGCAGCTATACTGTAAGATTGTGACAGTGTTTTGTTTTTATTCTGTGAGTGCCTTCTCGCTGAACAAAGTAAATTCTTGCTGTAGAGTGTGATCCTATTTTCATATTTATTGGATAATATTATCACGATAATGTACCAGTTCTTCCTGAGTGCGGTGGAACCTGCACATAAAACAATTTCCATCCTCCCTGTTCTGCCAACATGACATGAACGCAGCATAAGCCAGATCGAGAATCAGTCACCGTTAAAAATTGTCAGCTGATGACAATGTAGAGTGGAACATTTCTTCTGGTAACACTCAACAACCACAGGCTTCTCCAAGCAACTGCCTGAGGGGACAAAAATGAAGCTAATTGATGCCTGTAAAGTGGCAGCTATAAAAAGAATATAGAGTGCTTCAATCTAAAATGGCATTCAAAACCCTATGTTGAGGTGGACTGTGGCATTCATGATAAAATGTGAAAGAAGAAGAAAACTTTCTGATGAACCTAGTGGGCAGAAAGGCAAAGCACAACCCCCATATGACTACAAAGCACCTGCAGGAAGGTTTAGCTGACACAGGAGTGGTGGTGCACTGTTTCACTGTGCAACATCTTAATGAAAAAAACATCAGAAGAAACCTTACCTGTGAAACCACCACAAAAGCCAGACAGATGAAGTTAAACTTGAGTACTTTGGCTGCAATCATCAAAAGTGTGTTGGAGGAACATGGAGCTGCATTTGAGGAAAAGAACACCTAGACAACTGCTAAGCATGCGGGTGGAAATATTCTGCTGTGGGGTTGTTTGGCAGCCATTGCCACAGGAAGAGTTTCACAGATAGAGCAAAGAAAGGTTTCCATAGAATTTCAGCAGATTCCAGATGAAGCTATCTGCAAGAGTGAGTGAATAGTCCTAAATCATTATAGAAGTCAGTATGTAATCAAATATATTGAGAATTTGCTGCAGGGGTTGTTTTTACTTCTGATTCATGCCAGAAATGTGCTCAGTGATGGCCAAACTCTTACAGAAGGCACATTGACTCAGATTGTAAAATGGATCTAAAAAGAAACAATAATTGTGCAGTATACTGTACAATATAGTATGTGCACAATGAGCAATAAACAATAGAAAAGTTAATCCTCCTCCTCGTTGGATCTGCTACAGAGTCTGTCATTATCAGTTTGAACCCACAAAGAGGTCAGCGCTTTCAGTTTTAAATCATTTTGTAGTTAGAAACACGAGCAGAGCAGGGATAGAACTTCGTTTTAACCTTATGGGCAGATAAAAGAAAACTTTTTTTAAGATCATAAATTCCACCAAACTTTCTTAGAGATGTAAGACTGCAAATAATCTGGAAATAGACTCAGAAGGGCCTTTTATCAGTGTGTCTGAATAATTGTATGGGTGGATAGGGCATCAATGTCAATCCAGGCTTTCGAAAAAGAGGACAGAGATTTTCAGTCACTAGTACAGCCTCTGTAGCC
>NW_018127918.1:2408759-2442137 GCF_001952655.1 Monopterus albus
GGAAAGAGTTTCGCCAACCCTAAGGGATTGGGGAAATTACAAGAGGCACCTTTGAAGATCCTACCTTTTGCATACCATGTTGTCTTCTTGTAATTAAATTTTTCTTCTGTGACTGTAGATCCCCCACCACCACCATTGAGTTTCATATCATAGTTGGAGTTAAGTTTTTAATTGCCACTTGAGTTTTTTCCCCCATCGCTGCCTGCAGCAGTTTCAGGTTCATCCCACTGACTGACTTAGACTTTCTGGCCAGGTTGTTCAGCCCTCTGGCATCCCTCTGGTCTGTCAGACTCCTGCTGTTGATTTGAACCGTTGTGCATACATTACAGTGAGAGGTCAATGCTAGGTAATCTGTACCAACACATTTATTTAACTAGAACAGCCTCCTACAGATTAATTAAATCTGCACAAGGTGTGATTTTATGTAAAAACATGTCCGACTTATGAGGCCCACATTGAAATTCAGGGTGCTAGCATTCCCACTAATTGAGACTGGACAGACTTGCCTTATTTCCCTCAATGAATTTTTGCTGTTGGACATAAATGCTGGCAGAAAATCCTCCCTGCCCCCAGATCAGCGTGTAGGTCTGCTTAACAGCAGTAAATGCTATTTCCATAGAAAGCTGGACCTACAATATTTGTTTTACCACCTCAAATCAGTTTTAATACCAAACATCACAGCCCAGCCTGGACAGAGGGCAATAAACTGTGAGTTTTCAAGCAGCAGACTGATGTCGTCATGTTGGAAGCTCCTAGGGGGATGCACTTGTGTTGTCCTACTGTTATGTCAAATAAGGTTAAAACTACACTCAATCAAATGAACTAAAACCTCCTCTGAATGCTCTATTCATTAAAAACACTGGGGCTCTGAAAAGTATTAGCCATGACCTGGTTGGCCTTTTGTTTCTTTTGGGATTCAGACACCATCAGTGGGCTTCACAGGGATTTTCCATACCTTTCTGTATTATTTTTAGAGGTTTGCAATGAAGAAAAATGGCAACGTTTTTACCAACTAAAATGTCCAAACACATTTCTGACCTGTGATATTTCTCTGATACCTAGGCCAGCCCGGGCACTAATGATCAAGTGTGGCTTTATGTGATGGGGTGGGCAGCTGGATGTCTTACATTACACTTGATTGTATACACTCATGGACACAGCCCCAAATTCAAACGCTTTTTTGACATATTTGACTGTACCTGTACAGTTTTGGAGGGTTGACAGTTCAAATCTTGGTGCCTGCAGTCCATGTGTCGAAGTGTCCTTGGGCAAGACATTGAACCCTCAACTTGCCCCCGATGGTTAGAGCCATCAGTTGAGTTGGCGCCACAGATGGCTGCCTCGGTTCTGTACCGGAAACAAATTCCTTGTGTGCAACACACTTGGCCAAATAAAGGTGCATTATAAACACCACTGCAATAAAACATTGAGCACATATATTCATAGCAGTGAATTAGTATATTTAAAGTTACATGAGTAGATGTTCTGTTTCCTTTGTGAAGACACTGCCAGTCAAAAGTCTGGACACACTGCCCCTTTTAGTTCAATGGGAAAATGTGTCCACATTTTTGACTGGTAATTTATGTGTTTGCATGTGTGAAAGCCTGTGGACAAACAATATTCTCTATGCAGATGTGTATAAGAGTTGGAGTAAGAGGAGCAAGAGATAATAGGACATGGACATTTTTCATTATTTTAGCATAGACTAAACAAAAATGAGTCAGTAATAAAAATATTCCCAGCATTATCTTCAACCGTTTGGATTGTTACCCAAAATTAAGCTTTCAGAATACACAAAGTGATACAAGCCTCAGCAGAAATTGTTCTGCATAAACTTGTGTACTTATTTGCTATTAAATTAAGTATTTATCAAATTCTAACCACATGATAAGTTAGGCAATTGAAAAAGCAGTGATCGAAAAGGTAACATTATTTCACAAACCCCCCTAATCACTTCAAAACAAGCCAAAATGTTGCCTTGTACCTTTTGAATGATAATCATAATGGCAGTAAACTTTGCAACCTGGCACCACTGGCTGAGTTGCATATGTACATGTGTTGTGGCTGATCCATACACCAGTTGTTCAGGCCTCATATGGTGTAATTTTTGTATTTCAGACTCTGTTTGCCATCCGCCGAGTGCTGCTGGCCCAGCACGCAGCATTCCCCGTGTCAGGTGCAGATCTGTATGAGGAACTGTTGAGCTCAACTGCCATCCTCTCCACTGGAAATCCCAGGTAAAGACCGTTCTGCATGCAATGTGCTGCTTTGTCTTTCAGGGACTGGCTCAGTGCCCACAATTAAAGAAGGGGTTCCACTAAATTCAAATAGGGGACAGTTCTCTATTTTGATATTAAGAAGAACATTTCTCCTGTGTTCAGTTTTAGAGGCAAAGGATTTGGTTTTGTAATGCTTATTTAACAGTACTGTATAAACACTGGCTTCCTCACCAGTGCTACCTGATATTATTTCAGATAAATGTTTGATTGCTGGTAGTGGCGATATTTTATGTGTTTAGAAAGTCCGAGGAACATGATGGTTGATGAAGGAAAAATACTACACTAATTTGTGCTTCAACTGTTTGCTTATGTTTGCAACTATTACCTTTCATTTCCACTGGATGCGGCTGCATTGTGTTCCTTTTGTGATAGAGTCACCGGAGCTGATTGCTGCCAGTCTAGTAAATGGCTGTGATTCCACTGGGTGTGGTGGCGTTCTGTCTCCAGTGCGTCCCAGATGCGGCTCTCCACACCACTTCGCTAAAGATAGAGATGCAGTCTATTTTTGATGGATGCTAGTTCTGGGATGCTTCTGACAAGGTTCGACCAACCAATCAGGCAGCGATAGTTGGTTATAGGCAATGAACAAGTCAGATCACATCATCAAAACATAGCCTATAAAACATTATGAGGATGAATGTATTTTTAACAACTAGTACACAGCCACAAATCTTTGATCCGTTTCATGATGACCCAACTGTAATCATTAAAATAAATTTAACCATTAACTCTAGTCTTTGTCTGTTTGCCCTGTGCTGACCCATTGTACAAGCTGAAAAACAAAACAAAAAAAACAGCCTATACATAAAATCAGCACGGCAACCAGCCACTCTGTAGACACACCTGGTGGGGGATGAAGCCGTTCAAAAGGCGGATTAAAACCATATTGCAGATGGAACACAATGCGGCCGCATCTGGTGGAAATGAGGGGTCAGTCTTCAGCTTTGCAAACTAGGACAGATTTTCCACAGTCATAGATAACACGTAAAATCATTAGTATCATACAGTACCAAAGATGTTCTGAAGCCAGATTCCTTTGCGTTGACCCATTTTATCAAATGATAAAATAAAATCTATTCAGTGTTATTTTGAAGTCTTCCGGTTCTTGTACCATGCTAACTCTTAAAATCAAATTTGCATTGATCTGTGCCAGTAGAATATGCACATGGAGTGTAGTTCTAGGTAAAAATACAGCAGGGCAATAAAGTCTTGTGTGCTGCGTTTTTAAACTAAGGAAACATTTTGCTAGCTAAAGTTGACTTGTTTGCTTGTGGATCCATTTGGCCTGGGAACACAGTCTGAAGTGGCTTCTGATATATCAGCGGTGTTAACTTGACCTCCAGCTTTCCACTAAACAAAGGACCACTGACAAGTTCTTAAAATCATTTTTGCAGTACATCAGGAAATCTAAATTTCATAACTTGAAAGAAACCAAACGTTCCCACAGCTTTGTATTACAGCAGTATTTAAAATCAACTATAAAACAGAGATACAACATCCCATGAAAGATTAGTATGCAGATGTGTGCTGGTATCACAAGACTGAGTTAGCCGTAGCACAAGGCACAGCAGGTAAGGGTTTCACTTTTGGAAGACACGGTTTAGTCAGGGCACAGACTGCTCAGGACAGATGTGTGAAATGGACCAACATGGTGTTATTTATAGGATGGTACCTTTTTCTACACTTAAACTCACTAAACTCTCTTTCAGCATAATTGACCATATGTGCTGTTTTTTTTTGTCTCCATTTTTATTTATAAGTGGTTTTCATAAATTAGTGCTTTGGATTAGTTATATGAAACTGAATCAGCCATGTGAAGTAAAGCCAGTGTGATTTGTGTGTGTCTTCACTGCGCTCTACTGGTAAAAAAGTGAAGTGAAGTGATGAATGATGATCTTTGCAGTCCGTGGTGTCACATTTTGTGTAGTCAGTGTGGAGTGTGGTTTATGCAGAGACAGAGGGATGAAACATACATAGGTGCACCTAGTTAAATACAACAGCCATGCAATAAATCCTAGTTTATAAAGGTTATAAACTTTGTGGTGCTGTTGAATTATATTGTGCAATGCTGAAAGGTGTTTCTAATATTTAGTATTCAGTGATATTTTGGGTGGACAAAACGTAAAGTGACTTCCAAAAATATTCAGCTTCTTGTATGGGGGGCTTCTCAGCGGCAGGGATGTTAAGATTATATTTATTTATTTCAGGACTGTTGTTTTAGCCTGGAATAGTAGCTGTTAAACTGGTGAATGTGGATATAATATGTAAAGTACATATTTTGAAGAGTAGATGCTCTGAGAGACTGTAATCTCTTGATGTGCAGAAGGATGCTTCCTGTTTTCTTTACTAGCAAATGCTGAGTGTGAAGCTAGTTTTATCGGCTCCATCGGTCGATCTTACTGGTCACTGTTAGAATCAGTAGTTATGGAAAACTTTATTCATTATAATAGCAGATAACAGATGTTTGTTTTAGTTCTGTTTAAGAAAAGAACTCAGCCTGAATGAAATGGTGAAAATACTGAGGACAGCTAAGTGCAGACGTTTTCTAGGCTTGAAGGCTCTAAGCACCTTTTAACACTTTCCTGTCATCTTCCAGCTGTTTGATATGCGCAGTGAATGAGAGTCTTGAGCCCAAAGAGGGATAAAAGGAACTTGATGGATGTAGGACTCTTTGGTCTCATTTCTGTCATCTGTATTAAAAATTAATCAAAAAACATTTAAAAGATAATGAAATGTTTTTTTTAACTGTTATACTTGATGTATTAGACACACCTTTCCTGGATTGTCAGAAAGGTTTCACCTCTACCTAACTGGTTAGACAGCACATGAGCTTTGTTGCCATTATTATGCACATAATGGCAGCTGCCTTGTGACATGCTGTATCAGGAAGGATCTATATTTTTGCCTTTACTAGTACAGTTTATTCAAAACACATTAATGCAATGTGTATTTCATACTGCTCAAGTACTTCAGTATAAAAGTATTATAAGTGATAATGAATAATAATTGGCACTCAGTTATTCTTGGCCACTGAGCGTATTGATATGTTCAAAGACAAACCTTAGATTTCCTGGCAACTATGGCGATTTTTCATATGATCAAGTTGGATGATGATGATTATAGCGTTTGTCAGCTGGTGTATTTTTGTCAATACTTTGAAGATATAATGACACAATCATATTATAATGCCATGCATATTCTACTGTGTGAATGTTAAAGTGAATAAATTCCAGCTTCAAATCAAGGAGAAACCTCCTGGAAAATATCAGATTGTCTTTTGTCATGAGGAAATTGGACACGGCGTTCACTGTCAGTGGCCGGTCAGGTGGAGCGCGGAGCAGAGTGGAGCGAGCAGGGACAGAGCGTGCTGGGTGGAGAGGAGTCTCATGCTAACGCTCACTAGATTTTTAGCACTCTCTGTCCCTGCTCGCTCCACTCTGCTCCGCGCTCCACCTGACCGGTCACTTCACGAATGTAAAGTGGCACAATTTGGAGCAAAACTAAACTGGCGTGCATTAAAAGAATGTATCTCGTTAGGCTGACTGTTCTGCTTCATGTCGACTGTAAACGCAGCACAACTGTATAGCAACTTCCACTGCAGGACAGGCGGATATGACACATTTACAGCCAGTACAGTTTGTGAACATTGGCAAGGAAGAAATGAGTGCACCCTAAAAAGGTCACGTCACAAAACACCACTCTATCAGCTATAAGACAAATGCCGTTAGAAAACACACCTGAAATTGAATAAAACATTCTGTTGAATGTAGCTGCATCACTGCAGTAACTGAAGAGAGCGGCCCACAGAAAAGTAGTATCACTTCAGCTATAGCCGGCGCCAGACTCCTGGGGAAGAATCACCAAGTTAGTGGAGACTAGAACACATTCAGCTGGTGGGCAGTAAAACAACATGGCTTACTGAGCCGACTGTCTGCTGTAAAACAGCACAACTGTGTAGCAACCTCCACTAATGACGGGTGGACATGACACATTTACAGCCAGCACAGTTTGTGAACATCGGCATAAGAGTGGGTCCTGCATGTCCACAAAAGTTTTGTGAAGCTGTTTTGCATGGTTGCATCACAAAAACACTTGAAAAACTTGAGTGGCTATCACATATAGGACACATGCTGCTCAAAAACATATCTGAAATTGAATAAAACACACTGAGTGTAGCTACATCTGAAGAGAGAGAGAAGCACAGCAAAACAATATCACTGCAGCTTCAGCAGGTGCCAAACCGGGGTGACCCAGAGCCAGACTCCCAGGGAAAAAGTGACCGCCTTAGTAGAGACAACAACACATTCAGCTAGTGGGCATCAAAATAATGTAGTTCACCAGTCACAAATTGATTTGGCAGCTGCAGCTGACCGATCTGTGGCTGGTGTATGAACTTGACTGAAAGTAGCAACACAGAGACATCCTTAGCCAGCTGCTGTAACAGTCACACTGGGAGTACAAATGACATGTTCTGGCATGATTTAGCTACAAGCACAAAGGGTAATGGTTTGAAGCCTTATCCTATTACTATAAATAATAAAGTCGCAATATACCAGTCAAGCAGAAAGAATACCAAATCAGCGTCCATTCTTAAATCCCTCTTCTCTGTCAACTCTCGCTATCTGCTCAAAGCTGTACTGATATGACTTTATGATCTAAATCCAGCATTGTTGGTCTCTTCTTTCTATTCAAAACTCTCATGTTTTGACCTTCTTTTTCATGCAGCTTTCTCAGCTAACAGCTTGCTAGCCTGCCGCTACTGTATGTCAGAAGAGCTGAAGTGCGTTCACATATTGATTGACAGCTGTGAGCTCCCACCCCTGACGGTGGCCTTCTGTGATTGGTTAAGAGTGTTAGCGTGGTCAAAAACCTTCAGAAAAGAATATCTCTGCACTGCTGCCAATCTATTTGATGGGTCTTCGTCATAGGGACCTTTGATAGCAATTCTCCCCATTAGGATGAATTTTGGGGGATTTTTCTACTAAATTAAAAATTTTAACTTTTTGTAGTTTTAAGTAGGATAATTCAAGTCCATGATTAGTTAAAATTATTATATTAATTATATTATCACATTATTATCCAGATGTGATTGTGGCCATGGGAATGAAATAACTGTCCAAAGTAATCTAAAATGGTCCTCAAAAGGTCTCTTCTTCTAAAAGAAAGCAAGACTCTACAACAAAAGCTGAGACCCTTCATTTCTTTCAGTCTGTTCATACACTAAGATAAAGACCTTTGGCTTTAAGGACTGTCTTCTGTTGTCAATGATGAGTGCAGCCCATGAAAAATTCTCAAACTGTGGCTTTCCAAGGACAAGTGCTTTCATTTTTCTGAGCCCTTACAAGAATACAACCTTACGTTTTATCAACAGTCTCTGCACTGTTGTCAGAGAGGGCAGGAATAAAGCAAGTATGTCCGTCCCCACCAATTTTCCTCTTCACAATCATGCTGTGGGTGATGAGAACCACAATCAACCAACCACAGTGATGATTAAACTTCAAGGTGGAGGACCTTGGCTATGTAGATTTAACTGTAAGCCTGCCACATCCATCATCACACATGAAGGCAGGGATGATGAGATTCCACAAACTGCACAGATCACTGGTCTGAGCATCAACAAATCAACACATTCCAGTACTGAAAGATCAGATGGCTGAAGCATTATGACAACAAACTGTGTTGATGATGATCACAATATAAATGCAAGTAGTACTTCTTCTTTGAGAGGTTCAAAATATGTCATACTGGTGCTGTGTGATTTGATAAAATAAACCTAAAACTCTTATGCATTGCTGTTTTATGTTGCAACATATAAGAACCTCTATCAGAATAAAATACAATAAAATAAAATAAATAATTGAATTATTGCTTATATCATTTTGAAATTAATCAACCACAGTTGATGAATTTATCCAAGACTGACCCAGAATCTGAAAATGATCTGTGTTATACTGCTCTGTTTGTTGTCTAGTTTGTTTTGTCTTTATTAGCAAAACAGTTTCCTGGGAATTATAGTTTCATGTGCATAAGCTTGTACCTTTGACCTGTCAAAAACCATCTTTTGTCATGAGCGTTCCATGCTCATCCAAGCCTTAATTTGTGGCAGCTGCAAGTCACACAACATCATCTTTGCAGAATGTGACAAGACCTTTATCTCAGGAAACCTAGGCACCTGACGTTACTTTCCCCGCTTCTCAGTTCTGTTATAGAAGTGAGAAACCGGGAACCCAACCTAAAATCATAATCATGGCTCATGCTTTTACATGAGACTTTGCTCTGCTCTGTGTAACAATCCACAGCTGCAGTGGTTTGAACAGGCAAATTATATAGGCTTTACTTCTTACTTTTGTACATTACATTGTGTTTATGAGGTATGGATCTACTGTGCTGTACAGAAGAAGTGCTATTAATTGAAAAGCAAGCTACAGAAACCAGTTGGCTAGCTTCAGAGCTGACCATTGACCCTAGTGATGGATGACTCTGTAAGAGTGTTTTTTTTTCTTTTACACTGCTGGAAATGCATTTAAATTGGCACTGTAAATCTTCAATGGAAACACCCACTGGACTGTAATTAGCAAACACTGATCCATACGCATACACACAATCAACCTTCCAAAAACATTAAAAAGGCAACTATTTTTGATAGATTCAGTTTGAGCCATGCAGCCAGTGATTGCTTGATAAGCAATCAGACAAACTGAAATGAGGAAAGGGTTAAACATTTAAAGAATAATCTGGAACCTGATTCAAGTGGCGGTGTTTGTTGTGTTGTTTACTCCACTGCAGTTGTTGTTGGATCACTGCTGTTTTGTTACATTGGATGTCTGTTGTGAGTAATGAGTTGTACCTTGTTTTTTGCAGCTTAGATAAACTGCTGGATTCAGGCTTGTATACTGGAGAGATAACAGAGCTGTCAGGAGGCCCAGGAAGTGGCAAATCTCAGGTGAACATTTTCTACTTTCTCTCTCGATCACTAATAATTTCAGTCTTATAAAGTCCTCCTTTTGAAAACGACCTCTTCTCCTATGGTTCAAGCAGTACTTTTCAGAATTGTTGTTTAATCAACACAAATTATCCAGGCTGTTTTTTAACATTCTCCTGCATGCTTGTCACGTGTCCTAGGTGTGCTTTGGTGTAGCAGTGCACGTTTCTTACCATCTGAAACAGAGTGTGATATATATCGATACGACAGGAGGGTTGACTGCCAGCCGCTTGCTTCAAATGCTACAAACTGAAACTAGTAACACAGAAGAGCAGGTGAGTTGACAGGAGTTGTTTTAAACAAATATTAAATGCTCTGTAGTATAAATCACTGTAGAACAACAAACTGCCATTTTTATAGATGGAAGCTCTTCAGAGGATCCACATCTTTCGTTTATTTGACGTCTTCTCTTTACTTGACTGTCTGTACAGTCTTCGCAGTGGCAGGCTTCAACAGGTTTGTTTGCAGTTATTTTTTTCCTTAAAACACACACTAACAATTCTGCTTGCACCCGGGGAACCTTTAAGAAAGATGGATCAAATTTTCAGCAATCTAATTTTGTCACATTTTGTATTAGGCATCTGTTGGCGGTGGCTCTGTCAAGGCAGTAATCGTGGACTCTGTGTCAGCTGTTATCTCTCCTGTACTGGGAGGCAAACAAAATGAAGGTGATATCTTTTACTGCTAGTCTATCATACCTGAGGCTGTGTGTACACTCGAGACTGAAAATTTCAAATTTCTGTCAGTAATCTGTACGATAAACACCACAACAGGGTTTCTACGCATTTTGGAAACATGACATCAAAGTTAGTTTTAGTCATAAGAAAGTATGAAACGAAAACAAACATTTGCACAGACAGGTTAAAGCCAAAACCGTCACCAGAGTGAAAGGTCATATTTGTGGTGACAGTTATAAGTAAAAGTTTGATTAACCTGGGAGCTGCATAAAGTCTGACCTTTTGGGAATCACAGTAATTGAAGTTCTTAATCCAAGTGAACTTTATCCAACTGTATTGCTCGCAGTCGGTTTCTAGAAAGCTCCAAAACAGCGATTTAATTAAATTGTCACTATAAGAGCTCAAAAGGGGTGGGGGTTTAAAATGAACCTGCCATCAGCAGTAAAATTCAGCTAAAATTATTGAGTGCACTGATAGCCAATTAAATGATGTACTTAAAGGATAGACATTTTAAACATGTTTTGTATTATGTACATGTACTAACTGCAATAATCAGATTCACATATAGAGCTTAATGATGTCTGTAGGTACAGAGATCTTTTGAGCAAAATGCTATCAGCGTGCTAACACGCTGGCAAGGTTAGTGTAGAAATACTGATGTTCAGCAATTAGCAGGTAAAGCTTTAGCATCTTAGGTTTGCATGTAAGCGTGATAATGTGTTCAAATTATCACACAAAGTGCAGCTGAGATTGTTTTCAGTCTTTTTTCTTCAAGTGTTTTTGCTAGTTTTGCAGGTATCTGGTCATAAACCAAAGTAATGAGAAAGCAAGTTTTTGACATGCTGATAGTGATATATAAAAACTTAGAATCACCAAAGTTCTAATATTAATCCTGGGAGGACCATGAGTGCCTGTGCCAGATTTCATGGCAGTCAATCTAATACTTATTGAGATATTTTCAGTCTGTACCATAGTGGTGGACCAATCAACACTGCCATTCCCGCCCCGCTGCCAGCATAGCTATAAACAAAATGAGTCGACCATAAGAATATTAAAGACTGTAAATATTACAACAATAATATCTGCAGTTGAATTACTTAGAAAGTACCTTTGAAGGACTTTGAGAGTATTCTGTACACAAACAAACCTCTCTACTTCTTCCTGTGCCTCCAGGCATGTCCTTGATGATACAAGTGGCAGGAGCTCTTAAGACGATGGCAAAGGACTTCAATGTTGCTGTTTTGGTAAGGATGACACAGCCCTTGACGGCCGTATTTTGGATGCAAGACGCATTTCCATTGCCAGTCTAAACTCTCCACAACCCTGTTTCACTTCCCCTTATTATTGCTTTGAAACCTGAAATGAAAACTCAACGTTGTTTGTTCAAAGAAATGTAAAGTTTAAGCCAACAAGATTGCTCATTTCATACAATTAAAAAGTGTTGTTAGTCCAGGTGTGACTGAAGGTTATAATTATGTAAAAAAGAACTAATCACATTGCCGGTCGATATGCTGCTCTGCTCTGTTTGTCTTAAAATGCTGCTCCATTTTTTTAACTCCTGTTACTATTATGGACTATTTATTATATGGTATCGATAGGGGTATTAAATGGACTTGAGTATTTTAGGCTTTTAGATGATTGCTTAGTGCACGCTGCTGGTCCTGAGTACACATTGTGTTCCATATGGTAAACATGTAATGACAATAAAGAAACCTTGACCTAAATAGCATGTGCCAAAGACAGTTTCACCTCAGATCATGAAGTTATTTGAAGTGAGATAAAAATGATTTGATAGCTTGTTTGTTGATCCCATTTGATTTAAAAGTGGGATAATCAGTCTGTCCCATATTTTTCCTTTCTTCTAAAGTTTATCTCTTGAAAGCTATACTTAACTATTAGACAGAATGAAGAAATGGTGTGATAATCCCCTGAAAATGAGAGAGAAAGAAACTGAAAACTAAACACTATGGTGCCTGGGCCTGCAGGTAACAAACCATGTAACAAGAAGTGACAACGGGGAGGTACGGCCAGGCCTGGGCGTATCATGGAGTCACATCCCCAGAACCAGGGTCCTGCTGGAGCGAGTAGAGGGGGCTGGGTCAGTCAGCTGCTCCAGTTTTCGCTCTGCAACACTGATCAAGTCTTCCAGACAGGTACTTCCTATGGCACTGATTCTCATGCCATCTGCAGTACTGATTCCGTCAGAGGAGTTTTGTTGAGCAGTAAATGTTGGTCTTGTTAAAATGGAGACTCTGAAGTTGTTTGCTCATTTAAAAAAGGTCTGATTTGATAAAGAAAGTCTTTATTTCATTTTAAAAACAATTTCCATCAACTTTTTCATAAGGAAAATAGACTTCTCATCAATCTCAATTCATAAAGACAGGCTGTTACAGAAAATTGTCTCAATCTGCTGATATAGATACTAGTGCTGTCCTAAAAGCCTGACCTCTATAAAACCTAAGCATACTTAGGCAGGCTCTCTCATTAGTGAAGTTATTTTCAGTTGCCCCTGGCTGCTGTTTGGAGCCTTGTTCAGACCTAAAGGGTAATTAATGCTCATGAAAAATGTCTTAGCCCTTTCTTCAGTTTTTTTATACATTCTAAAATCTATTGTATAAGACAATATGTCTCTTGAAATTTGAGTAAATCCATTTTGTCATGGAAAAATGTAAAGTATACATGATTTTTTTTTTAGGAGCTAAAACCTCCCAACACACATTTATTTCCTTCAGATAGTTTATGGGATTTTTGAGTTTTTATTTTTCCATTACAATAACGGTACAGGTTCTACACTTTCACTGAGACAAAAAAGAGGCATCAGAAGGCTTCTCTTCAAATCTTACAAAACAGCTTGGTTCTTTTTATAATTACTGAAATTACATGTCAGGAAAAACAACAGTGCACAGGGTTTATGTTAGTCAAAACACCAGAATGTGTTGACAGTTCAGCAAACGCACCGGTAGACAGCTACTGGGTATTAATAACAAGAGAAAATTGCTATTGTTGCTGAAAGCTCTTGTACATTCTTTACTCCCTCACATAAATAGCTCTCCACAAAGGCATTAATTATCCATTTTCTGTGTTGAAGTTATGAAAGAGGTCCATCAGATATAACAAACCAGGTTTTGTTTTTGAACCTAGATCTAAATCAAAACTGTTGTCTGCACCCCTTCTTAGGCTTGTCGCATCAAAGAAGAGTTTGACTTGCAGTGGTGGAGTCGCTCTAAAGAAGGATCCTCAGGGAAACGAAAACTGGAGGAGACCTGATGAGAACTAATCCTCTGCATAAATGTCTGATCGAAGTTATGTGAATGTTTTGGCACCAACTTTGCAAGAAACTGCATCATGTTTTGAAGCCCCATGCAAAAATGTGATAATTGCAAAAAACTGCTAAACTTAATTCCAAATGAAAAAAGATTATTGCTACAATTTGTAAGTCGATCCATTTAGATGAGTCTGGCAGTATATTCTTTTAGGGTGCTCTGTCAGTTGTCGGCTGCAGCCTCAGCCTGAGATTTGTACCAGGCTTACAGAGGTAAGAAAGCTTTCAGGCCCCTCAGTGACGGCAGAGCAGGTTAATATGAATTTTGCTCCATTTGAGCTTCAATACATTCATACATTTAATTCAGCCTCCTCATAGCCTAAAGTATCCTGCAGATAAAATGGTAGATCTTAACTAGTAACTAGACAGATGCATTTCCTGAAGAAAATGCGTGTGGATGCTGACTGCTGAAGAATTGCCCTGAATATGTTGAAATGGCTGAAATCCATTGCTGAAACAGCTGAAGGCTGAGATGCAATGCTGAATAATTATGGAAATGAAAAACTGAAGTTGGGAGTTGAACTTCATCATCAGAAGAAGGTGAGAACTTGAGAGCATTCCTAAAACAGTGGAAGGCTTAATCCCACAGTGAGTTGTGTAAATTAAATGACCTAAAGTTCTAAAAGAATAAATAATTTTTTACTGACATCTGACAGATACATTTTGAAGGCAGACCAACCTCTGTCTGTGTGTGTGTGTTACTCCGTTGCTTAATACATCTGTGGGAATGATTTCAGAATGATCTCAATCATGTGATTCGGTATTAATGTTATAATGTATTAATGGAACGTAGAATGGTTGAATTTAGTTTATTGTTATAATCGGTCCTATTGGTGTTTGTGTCTGGTTTGGCACCATGAAGATAAACAAGAACACTCTACTGGAGGGACACAAAGTTGTGTTGGTTCCTTACAATGCAAACCACGTGACCAGGTAACGTTAACATTAACACCTGATCAGTCTTGTTACACACGAGAAGCCTGTCACTGTGTTCTTTTATTTTCCTCTGCTGATATCTTTAGTGATGAGTGTTTAAATGTCATTTATATACTATCAATGTTTAAACATGGCGGATGGGTTTTATTGTGACTTGTAAATAAGTCTGCAACTAATAATAACGTTGAGAAAACAATCTCATCACAAGTTCCATTTAGTAGCTTTTCTGGAGCTTTCGATTGTATCATACAGTCTCAATTGTCATGGAGCATTTGAAAGAAATAACTTAGGACAGGTGACACATCTGACCCAGCTGTCAATACAAGTTTTTGATCCTTTGACAGTTTGAAGTCTCTTTGACTGACACAGCAGAACCAGCTTCAGCCCTTTGACATCTGGATACATGAATAAGTTAAAGCTGTAGAAACCTGCAGTCCCTGTGTCTTATCCACCTGTTTACCTCTTCAGGTATCATGAATGGATGAAGTGTCCTGAGCTGGAGCATCTGACCCCCTCAGAGCCACCGACCCTGGAACAGGAGTACGACATGCAGGGGAGCTGGAGGGAAGACGATGACAGTAAGACTTCTTCTGCAGTAAATGTACACACAGAACATGCTCTTAGTCATCCTCTAAAGTAGTTGTTATAAATCTGAAGGCTTGCCAGACTTAGCCTTTAGTCTTAGATTTGTTTCATGTGAGTAACTGGACACCTTTATCTCTCTGAAAACTACCTAAATAAGAGAGAGAAAAGAATCTTTGGTTGAACTGATCATACAGCAGTGGCTGGAAAGATAAATCTGAGAGAACGTCTTTTACTTTTTTTTAACATTCAGAATTTTTACAGTGCCTACAATAAATAAGTTAACACATTGTCCAAATAACAGAAGCTTATTTAATACAACCTATGACAGGATAAAGTGAAATATGATTCAGTGACATTTGCTTTATGAGGTCAACACTGCTTTCAGGTTCTGTCCTTATGGCTTCCAAATCATTCCTTCCAGACATTCGTACCATCATCCAACGAATTTGTTAGGTTAAAGTGTTTATGAATAACTGGTGATCATTGGATATGATATGAAAATAAGACATCATTGTTTCTGAGGTCATGCACTAGTAAGTAAAATCATTCAACTTTTACTTAAAGAAAAGCTGTTTAATTTGTTGCCAGAGTGCCACAGTGGCTGTAGTGTTTTGCCTGATCGGTGGATATGTCGATGGTCAGAATTCCTACTGGTAACATGAGTTGTGCTGCATTTTGCTACATTCTATCTGTATTTTTTTCCTACTAAGATACATACTTTTTTGCATAATTGTATCTACTTGGTAATAATTTGAATGCATTAGGTTAACGTGCAGTTTTTGTGAAATCAGTCCTCCAATTAAAATGCACATCTATACAGATTCCTATCATGGCCTTTAAAAAATAGCACATTGAAATAATAATGTCCATAATCACAATAAAAATAACCCCTAAAACTCTATTAAGAATGATGAAATACCATTTCAAAATAATGACTTAAGTTTTAATATTTCTTGAATTTCACAATTTGATTGTGCAAATATATATTTTACACAATTTATTCATATGATTATTAATTTCAATGTTATTTATTATTGAACACTCTGGGTTTCCATAAAAGGCTTTAAATCTGAACTGTTCTCACCTGTAACCCAACACCAAGTGTTTAGGTACTAACTTATTGATACAAACCTTTACTATGAGCTACCCATAATGGCTACAAGTAGCAGCTACAGTAGTTTTCCTTTCAGCAAACAGCAAATATACCACTGAACATTTTCACAGTGTAAAGTCTTTCTCTAGCAGCCAGACAGACAGTATGTCAAACTTTGGTTCAATTTGAGTTCACTTTCATTATTCTCCAGTCTTTTTGGAGTGCAGTACAGTCAGTGAACCTCTCTGGATATACTGTAGTCCCTAGGGGGTTGCAGTATATTCTGAGTGTTATGCTTGAAAAGAAAGAAGCATAACTCAGTCTTGGCACTGTTGATCTTTCAGACATGTACAGCAAGAAATCAGAATTATCATTAAACCATTCAGAAGCAGCAGGCTACAGTTAAAACCTTTCACCATCTCATCAGTTTGAGTGTCATGAGTTAGAATCAGTGTTGAAGGAACAGAAAAGCCTTTTAAAACAACTAGTGGCTGATCTCAGTAAATTGTGTAACACAAAACAAAACAGCATCTTTTTTTAAGTCATTGACAAGAAGTCAGTAGTTTGAGCAGGCAGTGAGCCAGAAATCCATTGATGTCATATTTGTAATAGCACCACTGTTCCTGCAAGTGGCTGCAGCACATATTGAAGGAGATAAATAGCATTAGAATGATGTTCCAGAGACATTTTTATTATCTATCAGTTTGTTTTTCCTAACACCAAACAAATTTGGTTATACTCAGTTCATGAGCTGGGGTTTTATACCTCACAAAAAGTTTTGCTATGGCAGTAAAAATAATATAAATCAAGAGAATTTACTTTAAGTCCGTACTGTGCTTTGTTACATGATGTCTTTGTAAAATGTATTTCATGATTTAAGGGGAAAACACTGCATCTACAGCACACTTGTTTCTTAACCATAACTAATTTCATCAAGAATGTCATCAGTAAACTGACTACATCCTTCACAAGTATTGACAACTGCCCTTAATTGTAAAAAAAGTAAAGCTCCAAAAATAAAATGATAGTATATGTATATAGAAAACAGAAAAGGCATGGAAAAATAAATAAAAATGACAGACTCCCCAAATTCTAAAGGTCAACAGTGTTCATGTAGTGCCACACATTTAGGTACACTGATGAGGTTTATACACAGGTGAACACAGTATAGTAAATTTTTTTTTTGTTTTTATTCTCCACTTAACAGGGAGGAACAACACGCCTCTTGCGGATACATTCCCAGATCCAGCCAGGTGTAACTCTCTGGGCCTGGCTGTCGTCTTCAGGTTCAGCCAGAGTATGTGTGGCCGTGGTAGCTTCATAGTCTGGTACAAGGTCTCCATCATATGCCACAAAGTAGCGTCTCAGTTTGTCAAAGTCCTGTACTGAGACCGGCAGGAAGAGCTTCACCCCACTGAAGATGTCCAACAGTGTCTACAGGGGGAAAACAAGGTCGGCAGATGAGACACCCTTCAGTCATACTTTCACTACATGTTTTCCCCCATTTGAAGTTGTTTATGCTGCACAGCATTTACTTAACAAAATTACAAGAGGACACCTGTGTTTATTTGGATAATTTACCTGTGCCTGTGGTAATGCAATTACCACAGGCAAATACAAAATTAGTTACCCAACTGGCTATAGGATGTGGCTGTGTGGCGGTGTAGCACTGCGACTAATTGTTAAAAATCCTTAGTGTGTGTTACTAGAATCCAAAAGTTGCATACAAACCCGAATCCAAAAAAGTTGGGACACTGTACAAAATGTGAATAAAAACAGAATGCAATGATGTGGAAGTTTCAAATTTCAATATCGATGACACATCAAATGTTCAAACTGGGAAAATGCATCATTTTAAGGGAAAAATAAGGTGATTTTAAATTTCATGGCATCAACACATCTCAAAAAAGTTGGGACAAGGCCATGTTCACCACTGTGTGGAATCCCCTCTTCTTTTTATCACAGTCTGCAAACGTCTGGGGACTGAGGAGACAAGTTGCTCAAGTTTAGGAATAGGAATGTTGTCCCATTCTTGTCTAATACAGGCTTCCAGTTGTTCAACTGTCTTAGGTCTTCTTTGTCGCATCTTCCTCTTTATGATGCGCCAAATGTTTTCTATGGGTGACAGATCTGATTGCAGGCTGGCCATTTCAGCACCCGGATCCTTCTTCTACGCAGCCATGATGTTGTAATTGATGCAGTATGTGGTCTGGCATTGTCCTGTTGGAAGATGCAAGGTCTTCCCTGAAAGAGACGACGTCTGGATGGGAGCATATGTTGTTCTAGAACTTGGACATACCTTTCAGCATTGATGGTGCCTTTCCAGATGTGTAAGCTGCCCATGCCACACGCACTCATGCAACCCCATACCATCAGAGATGCAGGCTTCTGAACCGAGCGCTGATAACAACTTGGGTTGTCCTTGTCCTCTTTAGTTCGGATGACATGGCGTCCCAGTTTTCCAAAAAGAATTTCAACTCTTGATTCGTATGACCACAGAACAGTTTTCCACTTTGCCACAGTGCATTTTAAATGAGCCTTGGCCGAGAGAAAACGCCTGCGCTTTTGGATCATGTTTAGATACGGCTTCTTTTTCGACCTATAGAGTTTTAGCCGGCAACGGTGAATAGCACGGCAGATTGTGTTCACCGACAATGTTTTCTGGAAGTATTCCTGAGCCCATGTTGTGATTTCCATTACAGTAGCATGCCTGTATGTGATGCAGTGCTGTCTAAGGGCATCCAGTATGGTTTTCCGGCCTTGACCCTTACGCACGGAGATTGTTCCAGATTCTCTGAATTTTTGGATGATATTATGCACTGTAGCTGATGATAACTTCACACTCTTTGCAATTCTTCTCTGAGAAACTCCTTTCTGATATTGCTTCACTATTTTTCGCCGCAGCATTGGGGGAAATTGGTGATCCTCTGCCCATCTTGACTTCTGAGAGACACTGCCACTCTGAGAGGCTCTTTTTATACCCAATCATGTTGCCAATTGACCTGATAAGATGCAAATTGGTCCTCCAGCTGTTCCTTATATGTACATTTAACTTTTCCGGCATCTTATTGCTACCTGTCCCAACGTTTTTGGAATGTGTAGCTCCCATGAAATCCAAGATGAGCCAATATTTGGCATGACATTTCAAAATGTCTCACTTTCAACATTTGATATGTTATCTATATTCTATTCTGAATACAATACTGGAATTTCAACCTTCCACATCATTGCATTCTGTTTTTATTCACATTTTGTACAGTGTCCCAACTTTTTGGAATCGGGTTTGTAAAACATAAGCATTAAAATGGCAATAATAGGAAACTGTTTAAAAGCAGTTCTTTACATTAATCTTAGTGCAACTTACATTTTTGGGGCTTTAACCTGACTGACCAAAACTGAAATTTATGAATTTGTTATTAAAGGGATAAGTAATAAAGTATTTTCTATATTAATAGTATTTTTTGACAATCTCTATACAGAGACTAAAATATGCGAGTCTGGTGTTTCAGAATGAGGAAACATGTCACCCAGTGCAGCAGAAAGCTTCACTGATGGTTTTAATTGTTTCTAAACAACAAATGGACGAATAGGTTGAAGACAGACATCGACTGACAAGAGGCAGCTCGTTGTTGGTTTTAGTCTCTGTCAAGGGAATTGTTGAAAATACTGTTAATATAGAAAATAACCAGGCTTTCCTTTAATCACAGTCAATAGTATGAAAGTGCATTGCAATCACCAGAGGGGGAAAAAAATTGGAGGATCTTATCATGTAATTAAGATTTACTATCTCATAATTACAAGATCTTTTCTTGTAATTATGAGATAAAGCAGGGGTTGGGATGCTGCAGAACATGCCTTAAAATCATCAGGTTAACAAATTCTTTAGTGTCAAGGTAATCCAGTGAGAGTTGTCAGTATATCCAACAGTGCATAGCAAAAGTGAACTGGTAATAGTTAATTTGGCATACTTAGTGTTCTAAACATAAACAAATGCTTTGTCATAATTATGAGATTGGTGATAGGCTATGGGTTATTTTATTCATTTATTTTTGCACAGTATTTTGGAAAATGTCACATTAAATCACTCATGTGAATTGATCATACTTTTACAAGAAACAGCAAGTATAATGCTGCCATAAAGAGTTACTGTGGGAGTTTTTATCCTATAATTGTTTACATTTTTGAACACCATGTATACCGAATTAGCCATTAATGGTTCATTTTTGCTATGTGTTATTTTATGTACTGACAGAATTACATTAACACTGACGAAAAACTTTCTCAAGCAGGTTCTGAAGCTTTCCAACTCCTGCTCAGTACATGTAAGTTACACCGTAGGCAGGAACTTTGACGCCCTTTTCAAGCCTGTGTTTGAGTTCATGTTGGAACACTAAGCATGGCAAATTAGGTATCAACAGTTTAATTTTGCTATGCACTATTGGATGTACTGACAACTACAACTGACTTACTCTGATACTAAAAAAATCTGTTGAGCTTTAGGATTTTCTAGCAAGTTCTGCAACATACTAACTCCTGTATCATCTCATAATTATGAGATAAAATCCTCCAATTTTTAGAGATGTTATCTTTGAAGAGCTGTATATAGCTGTAGAATAAAATGCCATTAAACACTAAAGACAGCAGAATGTGTGTGTATATATATTTTACACTAAATTTATTTATCTCCTTTTTTTTAGAGCACCATGGCTTCAACAGACATTGTACTAGAGACGCATTCACTTGTTGGCTCATAGTTAAATGAAGTGACACTTGTAATTTACCAACCTTGTCATTCCTTGGCTCCAGCAGTTGAGAGGTTGCCTTTGTTTTGCTTTGTCCATTGCTGTGAACATTTTCATTCTTCTTCACCTTGTGATAAACAGTCAGCTCATCACTACAGCATGACATTTAGCCTGTGCAGCTCACAGTTTCACAACTGTCTGACAGGATTACTGTAATGACATCTGCCCTGTGAACATACTGTATACTGTGCAGAACAGACAATACCTTCTTGGCACTAGGTGTTTCTGATCCAGGAGTACGAGACTGGGATTTCATCACCTTGGGTTTGGGTGAAATACTGTTGCCTGTAAAGTGAACACGTTATTTGCTGTTATATCAAATAAAGTAGCATTGCAGTGCTCAGTCACATCACACTGGGATCTCATTTTACTGGTTCAACAAACACCTGTCTCTCTGCATTACAGGCCCCATTAAATTTGCCATTTGATCTGCATTCCACTGTACAATAACACCATACATTTCACATTTCTGTGACTGTGTCCTTACTGAAATCTGATCTGTGCCTGAACCGTTTTTTAAATGGAATGTAAATGAGGAGAGCATATTGACATTACTGAAGGTGTAGCCAATGAAGGTGAAGATGTTTCAGCTTAGTATTTGTCCTTAGGCTTTTACTCCATTTCATGAATATACAATGACAGGAAAAAGTCGTCTATAGGCAGATAACATAATTCAAGTTTCTGCTCTTACATAGCTAGCTAACATCTGTACTTTGATACACAGACTGTAAAACACTCCCGTGGTCAAATCTCCATAATGAAAAGGCAAAAATTTACATTCAGGCTGATCCGGCACTAAGATAAACAATCCATTTATGGCAGAAATTTAATCTACAACAGTTTGGATAATTAAAGATGGTTCTGAATCCATGTTCACGCAAAAATGGCCAAACTCCTCAAATGTGAGGATTAGGTGCTTAGCTTTGTTTATATGATAGTAGGTTTTTGAACAAAGTGAGCAGTTCAAAAGCATGGAGACACTAAAAATTGTGTCAAACTGTTCTCATTCTCATCCGATAAGTCGGTGGTATGTGTACTTACCGGCCTTCTTGGGAGGACCACCTCCACGGGATGACGACGATGGGGAGTTTCCTCCGCTGTCCCCTCCTGATGAGCCCTTATCATCATTGGATGTAGATGGTCCAGCTGTCACTTGAAAGTCACAGTTCTCCTTAGAAATGCGGTACAGCTCCTAAACAGAAATTAAATGATAACATGGGCTTCAGCCAAGAGATGTATGTTTTGTGCTATGAGAGATTGAAGACCTGCGTTGGTTTCAGATAATTTAACGCAGACATGTTTTACTGCCTCAGCCAATATTTCGACTTGTGTCAGTGTCTGCAGGATGCTGACTACAAATGTGGTCCTCAGCATTTAAATCATACTTAACTTAGGTAAGTGTCATGGTTGCTTCCCAGGACACACACTTTTGGTATTTATAATCAAATCAGTAACTAATTCCAGCAGCATATTTTGTGATTGTGATCTCTTTAAAACCTAATGATTATGTGATCATGGTACCATCATTCCTACTCTAAAAGTCATGTCTTCAACAGTATCTTACTATACATTATTAACAATACACAATCTCACTATCAAGGTGCTGATATGTCTTACCCTAAGCTGGTGCAAGTTGGTGGCGCTCTTCCAGTCCTTGTCATCACGGATGCGAGTCATGCGAGGAAAGCGGATGGAGATGCCATCAGCGGTGTGCATTTCTGATTTGGAAAACTCAGCGCCTGTGATCTCCCAGATCGGTGCTTGCTGCAGCAGCAGAAGGTGAAACACAACAGACAAGGCAAGTATGGCTGATTTTCCATTAGGTGGACAAAGGACAATTCTAACTTCTGATCAGATGGAAAATAAGACTATTATTAGTTTGTAAGTTTTATTACCAAGTTCTGTTTTCAGCCAAATTTCAAACCAAAATAGTTTTAATCAGCAGCATGAATTAGCTCAATACATACAAGAGTAAATTATTTCTGCAGAAGACATGCAAGAGATGCTTTTAACTTACTACTTAATGGTCTGCAGTATCTATATGTACAGCAAGGCTGTGTATGTATGTACAAGCCCACTGGGAAATAGAAATGTGCTGAATAGTACAGTCTCACCTCAGGATCACGGATAATGAAATCTGGATAATAGTTCTTGATGATTTTCAACCAGCCTGGGATTTTGCTTGGGTCCTACACAAAACACAGTTTCATTAAACCACTTCAATGTAAAAGGCAAGCCTCTTGAGTGGATTCTCTCAGACCTTGCTGATTTTGATCACATCCAGCTCCTTCTGGAGCCTGGCCAAGGTGGCGTCGTCATAGCCTCCGGAGCACTTGGTGACTGTGCACCATTTCTTGGAGTCCGGGTCATAACAGCCCATTAGAAAACTGGACATGATGCCCCCTGGTGGGTGAAAGAACACCTTGTCATTAGTCCTCTCACACCAAATCATACTGTACTGTAGAAGGCCTGTTCATTTTAAGTGTGTGTGTGTGTGTGCTTCAGAAACTTGAACACTGTTTGCAAAATGGTCCCCCTGATCATTAAAAGAATTTCCATAGCCTTATTAAAAATTAACAGTAATAGTAAAGCTGTCTTGGTTAGCTAATTTGGGTGTCCCCAGAGTCACACACCTCATCTTACAGGAAGTGCTTAAGCATAGACAAAAGGGCACTAAAACTGTCAGAGCAGGCATGATAAAGCACTGGGGACTGGGAAAGACTCCAATTCTGCAAGTACAATGTACTGTAGTGGATGGTTAGGGCTTTACAGACCATTTGAGCCTTTTCCATAGAAGGCCCCCAGCACGACCAGGTCAGCTGTGTCTGCCATTGCGCCTTCATTCAAATAGTCCTTCTTCACTTTCAACCAGTGGCGCTTCCCTGGTTCATAGGTGCCCTGAGACACAGATATGCAGCTCAAATCATCATAATCTTTCAGCTATGGCTATAATTAACTTGATTGTTATGTTCACATTTTTTACTGTTGGCACTGTAGCAGATATGACATATAGTATAGCTTATATTAGTTTGATTTCCCTGTCTTAAGAATATTTTAAAGTATTTGCTAACAACTAAATATGTTAAATATTACTCATAATCCTTGATTTTCTGTATTATATTTTCTGTACAAATAGTTGAGGTCCATTGTGAGGATAGATAGTTTACATTAGATTATCAGTTTCATTCAATTTAGAGATGTTATTAACATTAAAGCAACTCACTTTTATGTCTTTCAGTACCAGGCCTTCGAGTCCCTCTCTGATGACACGAGTTATCATATCAGCTAGGTCTCCTGCCCTCTGACAAACACAAGAATAGAGCATGAAGTGCTATCCTTGCTGCACTCAGCTGTTGCAGATGTTTGCATACTGCAGAAACCCAAAATTCAGAGGTTTACTTACAGTGATGTGTTTCATCTCTGAAAACAGAATCCTGTTGGGGACTTCCACCATGTTGTCTTGCAGGAGCTTCCTGCGTTCACACAGAGGCCTGGAGAATATGATGCCAGTGGACTGATGTAAGACAGCTTGTTATGCTATAGCTATAGTTACTGTTGCCAACTAAGCCTGTGGCAAAACTAGATGTTAAAAATACATTTAAAAAATAAGAACAAGAGTGGAAAAAATACAGGCCAACTAAAGTATAATATGTGAAAGGGCTTTAGTTTTTGTCTTTATATGGAAACTAAGAAAACATGGGTTTGGGAAAAGAGGTGCACATTCACAGAGCAGTAAACCACAAAGACAAAGGGAATGCTTTGGTTGAGAAGTGTTCGTCAAGGTTTTGGACTAATCATATTTAAAAGTACATGCTTCCATTGTTTCCATCAGGGGTTATATTTAGTGCAGTGGAATGCAAAGAAGATTTTAAGACAATGGATGGAGTGAAAACATTACCTCTCCATGAGGCTCACGCCATTGAAGTAGATACAGTCGAAAACAAAAAGGCACACGTTGGCATCTTGAAAGGCTGCTTTCTGAAGGGAGCGGAAAAGTGTGACAGCAATGACTGGTCAAAAAGCAAGCTGTGTGACAAATTCCATGTTGTCAAAAAGTACGAACTGGCCTTCGTGTTCTCACCTTGTGTACTCCCAAGGTCCCAAAGGGCAGTGGTTTACTGGTCTTTGTGTCAATTAGGAGGACTTCAGCATCCAGTATCATACTGTGGCCACCGGGAAAAGCCTGAGGAATGTAGTCTTTGAAATGGGCCACCTGAAACATCAACATGGACAGACACACAGGTCTTAGGCACCGAACAGAAACAGGACACATCTGAAACAAATATTACAGCAAAACCTGAGCGTGGCATGGCCCCAGGTTTTCTTTTGGGTTTTTTTTTTTTTAAAGACAACTAAAAGAATGTTAACCTAACATTAATATAAAATGCCTAATTACTGTCGATGAGGGTACCACTTGGTTGATGGCCAGCATGGCCAGGGCAGTTCCAGAGAACATGTCTGTAACCATTCAGGCTTGAAGGCTAAAACTGGGCCACAGCTGAACACAAACCACAAAGACCACTCGCTCAGAAACTGGGAAACCAAATGATGATCCTCCATGTGATCAGCTTGAAAAAGCAGACTTCTACTTTTAAAAAGCCATGAGCACCTTGATGTGTTGAGGCATTTGGCCTGTACAGTACATATCCTCATCCAGTATATCTTGAGGGCTTTTTTCCCTTTTACCTTAATGCTTAGTGTTCTTCACATAATTTTACTGAGATTCAATGTTTCTTGGAACTATGGATTGTGTGCAAACCTGCACCCTTTAGAGGTTTAAAAACAGCTAATGAACAGGATGCGGAGCTATTTATCTCTGCATGGTTGAAGCAGCATGCTGAGAAAGCAAATACTGGAAAAATCACTATGAATTTCATGGTGGAAAAATACCTCTGAGGAACTAATCCTGCAGCGGAGAAACCTGAGGGCATTCTGTTCTGACATGCATTGTCAGATTAATCTATACATAACTTCATGGGCTTTGTGGCAGTGTGCTTTTGTATTGTACGTGTGTGTGTGGACGTGTTTTTCCTGCTATGTGGGGACTTCTTCCCGACTCCATACCAACTCATGAGGACCCATTTCACGGTGGGGACCTAAATTGAGGTCCCCATGGGCAAGAAATTGAATTTTAGGGTGGCAACATGGTTTAGGGTTAGGATGAGGTTAGGGTTAGGTTAAGGTTAGGGTCAGGGTTAGGGTTAGGCAAGTAGTGGTTCTGGTTAAGGTTAGGGTTAGTCTACAGTAAATGCATGCAAGTCAATGTAAAGTCCCCATGGACTACGAAACATAAACTCTGTGTGTGTGTGTGAATCTGTAAGCATGCACTGATCATATCAGTGTTGAAAAAAAGGAAATGTTTTGATTGTGGGGCAACACTGGTTTGAGGCTGCGACTGAAGTAGCTGAAGTTGTCTCCGTTCTTATGGACCTGCACACGTTCTCCATCATACTTAATCTCAGAGTACATTCCTTTGGGGCATTTCTTCATGGCGTACTCCACAGATTTACATGCTTCTGCCTGAAATCATAAAAGAAAAAAATCATTTACAAAGCTCTCAGCAGCTAACCAAATTCTGTGTAATTATTTTTCATCCAAGCTTTTCTAGAGTTGCTCAAGTTGCAAAAGTATGTGTTTAACATTACTGAAAACTTGTAGCTCCACTTAAAGAATAATACTGATATTAATTAGACTCTTGTAATATAGTATTAAAGGTAATAATGTATTCACAGAGTTTTCCTGTGCCATAAGAGATTATCAGTGATGCCCACATGCTGTTTTACCTCTATTCGGGCTGTTTGTTTGATAAGTACAGTGTTGTCATATCACAGGTCAAAACACAAAAATAATGAGTCTATGCCCATATTCTTCATTACTCAATTTCATGCTTGCTTTGTTCAGACAACATATATGGTCATCCAAATCTTAACTGGACAAAAATATATTTTTGCCAAGTACAGCTGCTATAAAAGGAATACCTGACTCTGGTGAACTGAGTGAAAACATTTGTCTTATCTTAATGTTTTTCCTGCATAACAAAAGTGTCAAAATCTATATGAAGCCTTTGAGCAAGAAGCATAATTGTGCCTTTGGTATTAAGACAAAGACATCCTATTAAAATGACTTCTACAGGTCAGAAGGTCATGTCTTATTTCTATCCCGTTCTCTTTGATTAACCTCAGGTGATAAAACAACAATTACTGACTTTATCAGAAATCTGTTTCTAATTTACTTGTTTTAT
Source organism: Monopterus albus (assembly GCF_001952655.1). Lineage (NCBI taxonomy): Eukaryota > Metazoa > Chordata > Actinopteri > Synbranchiformes > Synbranchidae > Monopterus > Monopterus albus. The sequence goes on from NW_018127918.1 coordinate 2,435,677, forward strand.
TTTCAGATAACCTGCTGTTAGGTTATTTCTTAGTTAGATAGATATTCAGAGATTTGGTGTCTAGAAATGTTTAGTGGAGACAGGATGTCTAGCTCAGGCTGTTAACTGCTCAGTTTAATTTCATGTGCTTGCAAACTGCATGTAGGCCAAGGTTGCAGGCAAAGAGCTGTTAGTATTAACTGTAATGCTAATCTTAATATTTGTCTTAATGTGTAATGTCATGTCAAATTGTTCTAGATACACACCACAAAAACAACAGCCACACACCTTGACTTTTCCTCATGTTTTGACTAACGTTATGGTCAGCTGCAAGCTGGCATATCAGGTGACGTCACGGTTTGACGTCCCTGCGTAGTATGGGACTAGCCCAAAATGATTAAAATTATATAGGTTTTATAGTCCAGGGTTTTTTTTGTTTTTTTTCATCTTCCAAGCTGCCTGCGCGCGGGTTGGTGGTGGGAGAGATCTGGACGTGTAATGTTAATTTTACCTGTGATCCTCTGAATAAACCAGTACGGTTATTTTTTATAAAATCTAAAGTGGTGTACTTCATCTTTTTGTGAGTTCCTGGTTTAAAAGAGCCGGAAGAGGCTTTGTAGAAAAACAGAAGCTTATACTGCATACCGAACCAAAAATGGATTAGAGTAGTATTGAACTGGATACATAATGTATAATCATTAAGAAGTTAAATGAGACCATTCCTTTGAGGTTACAACATGTTCATTTGATTCATTTTGTATGAGCACAAATATATAAGTAATTAGTAAAATCACGAAAATCATACTAATACCTATTCAAGTAAAAACAGAAGGAGTCATCAATGTTTTGGCAGCATGATTTTCATTTTATTTTAAAATGTATTTGACTTGGCTTAGATATTTTCTGAATGTATATGAACAGACTCTTCTCTATTTAAGCTAAATTCACTCATTCTTTAAAAATGTAATTTCTTTAAATCATCGTGGTTCAGACAAGTCAGACTTGATTCAGTCACATAAAGACTAGAGAGCAAAATTAGGGAGAATGGTTGAAAACAAGACTGTGAGTGTATAAAGTACATTTTTAACATTTCTGTGGTACTTACCAACATAGGCTGAACGGGGGTCATGAGTGATGCCTCAACAGTGAGGAGTTTCCTGGGTCCTGAACCACTGGATGCCTCCTGCTGATTCCTCAACACCCGATCAATCACATCACCCAGATTACGTGAGGCCCTGAAGGCATCGTAAGCGTTCGGATCCACAGCATCCAAGCTGCATAAAGGGGAAATAACAAAAAACTAGTTCAAGGTTGGTATGAAAATAAACCTTTTCTTAAAAGTATTGAAAGAACATAGTGCATATTAACCTCTGGGCAGAAGTCAACACTTACACATGTTTTGCACCAGCATTCATCTTCAAATCATGTTTGATAAGTCGAATGATGCATTTCAGGTCATTACTGGTGCATCTAATGAAGGGAAAATGCAGATTAGCACTGGGGTAAAACCTGTGAGGTGCTCCAGTGTTACAGCACTTTATAAAGCAGAAATCAAAATGTTTATGACCTGAAAGGGTTTAAAGCAATAATACAGCTGTAGTAAATATTTTGAAGACTAACGTTTAAGACTGACAGTAATAATTCATGTGGCTTGCTTTGGCCTGTCAGTGCCACATAACACAAGTAGACCTTTTGTTTAGTACAGAACAAAATAATGCTTCTCTCAGTTTACAGCTAGCAACATGCAATTTATGACAAATAAACAGTCCCACTCTGACGTCTGCAGCAATGGAGGGTAGAATGTCAAATCAAGCTGTCGAGTATGTGTGTGTTAGGCATGCCTAAGGCAGACAAATCTTTAGAGAACTGAAAACTGCAAAAACAAAAAACATTAACAATAAAAAAGCTGTGCAAGCAAAACACGTTGGAACAAATAATTGCACCATTTACGAATACAGTGAAAGGAAATCACTAAATCTGACTTGAACACTGACTGACAGGTCTAGCACCAAAATGCGGACATTGTGGAGAGGTACAGCTACAAAAAACAAAGTTCAGTCATAACGGCTGCTGTTAGTAGTATTGTAATGTTTTCTTGAGTGAACATCACTAAGTCTCCATCATTCTGTTGTGTTTCAACAACCAAGGTTATTTCTGAATTCCTGAAACATGAATGACTGTGTTGCTTTTGGATGCGCTAAGAAGAGCTGTTTTTAAAAGAGCAGGTCTTCAATGCTAATGACGTCACTGAATTACTTTATCTGTGATGCTTTACCCAGCCTAATTAGTATAAAAATTATGTTGTACTGGATTACTTTTTGGCAATATCCTCCAGTTCAGTCTGCTGCTCATCCTCCTTGGTCAGCTGGGCAAGACGGGTCAAGCATGCGTCCACTTCCTGGATGGTCAGGAGACTCTTGGCAGCCGGAAGAAATGATTTACTCTCCTCGAAGAACAACCTCACTGTCTCAGACACATCACCCTTAAAAACAAAAACACCAATTGTATTTTACTTGTGTTATTTTTGATTGTTTATCATCAGTTTCAAGACACAATGTCAGAGACTGTAACTGGCCAAGAATGAAATCCCCTTTATCAGTCAAAGGAATCAATGAAACTAATTTGAATAATCAAACAATCAAGCAGTGTACTTATGAATATTCACAGTGCTTAAGAGTTCATGTATGAAAGCAGACCTGATCCAGATCCCGCACCATGGCATCCTGGTTGCATTTGAATATGCGACTGAAGAGTTTTACGATCTGTTTGTCATTGAGGTTGTAGACATTTTTTATGACGCCCGGCAAGAGAAGCTTCACTGTCAGATAAAGATCTCCATGGAATTTATCTGAAACAGAAGAATAGAATATTTAAGAAACATTTTATCGTAGAAATCCTGGCCTTGGCATTAGTCAGATGCTGTCATGCTGAAGCCCTTAAACACAATATAAACACACAAAAATAAATAGAAAGATGGACAGACAGACCAACCTCCACCTGAGCCCTTCTTGAGAAACTTCTCAATAATCTGTGTCTTGGTATTGTAGCTGTTGTTTTCTGACACCGTGGCACAGAGTTTGCGATATTCTCTGAAGAGGCAATCCTTATGCTGAGGGTCACAAAGCTGTGCAGAGAGGGTGCTGCCTTGACTGGCTTTGGCAGGGGAAGAGGATTGTGTTCCTGAGCTGCCGGAGGTGCTGGCCTTCGCAGCTGACAGGAGAGTGAAGATAACACAAGTGAGGAAATGAGTTTGGCAAAGAAAATGCTTCTAAATGGATTCACAGAGGAACAACAAGTCAAGGTGACATTATTCTGATTTTAACAGCTGATTATGATTATGTGTTAGTTTGAGAATGTACAATTTTGAGGGGAGGATCTGGTTTCTAAATAATTTGAGCCTTGTTTTAACCTTGTGAGCAATTTCTCAAAATCCTCAAAAATACATAAACAAAATGCTAACAGCTACACTGTAGTTTGGAATTATGTCTAAATTATGCCTATCCATATTCATCTGACACAAGGGACTTTGTCCTAGTTGAGATGCTCAGGCTGCATACAAATAACCTTTGCTCTGCCTATTCAAATTGAAAACTGCTTTTCAATATTTTAACTCATTTTTCTTTAAATATCTCACTTCATTACTGATGTTATACAGTACTGTCACTGGAGGTATAGAACAGTATAGGTTCCACCAATCTATTGCTACTTACTTGTCCCAATCAACTTCTATGTAGACACTGGTAATTGGACACTGATGCAAAATCAGAGGCAATATGTAATAAAGGACATCAGATACTGTATTTTCTGTGGTGGTTAAATATTTTTTTCATGTTTACAAAATTCAGATGGTGCCATTTTACAGAACCAGTCTTGACCTTCTCACTGATTTATTAATATGGGAATTCAGAGGTGGAAAGCAGGAATAAACTGGGCAACACTGTCAAGATAGCAACTGGTGAGCAGCACACACTTTTAATGTCTCCATTTGTCTTACTGTCTTTTTATTAGGTTTGTATCATTTATGTTTTGATAATACTTCACTGCAAAAAATAATTTCCTAATAAAGATCTCACTTAACTAAACTGCACCTGCAAGTTGGGCTGTACATTTTGAATCTTTATGTCTGCAGTTTCTGAGCATTAAAAAGATGGTTCATTGGGGTAGATGCAAATGATATTGAGACATGGTGTCTTAGAAGTCTATTTCTCCAAGACAGAATAATCAGAAATAAAAAACCTTTTTCTTGGTAACATATTTTGTCATCTCTGAATCCACTAATCATCCACTTTTATATCATGTTATTTAGATTAGTCTCTTTTATAACTTTTTTTTTTTGCTTTTACAGAGACACGTGTAACTTTTTGTCGTACAACCATACAGCTTATTGTATAACTTTTTTCTTTTGTGAATGGCTTTAGTACAAATAAGAAACTACTTGATTCTATATGTCATATCTTACCAGTGAATCCTGAAAATTTGCGTGGAGCGTTGACAGATGTATCAGCAGGAGGAGCCATCAGCTGAGCAGAGGTGTTCAATTTGGCCTGCACTTTCTTCTTTGGACTTGAACTGACTTTGGCCATCAGGTCTACAAGACAAAATAAATGGCTTTAGGACAAATAAGAAACCATATGACCTGAGATGCATATCTGAACAGTGAATGAGCTTTAAAATGGATGCACTTGTCAAACACATGTATGACTACATATACTGCACATAATACTTAAACACGCTCACCAACATGTTAATGCAAACACAATCTGTTGTACCTGAAATGTGCTTATTAATGAGATCCTTGTCTTCATCCTGTAGCTCCTCCCAGCCCTCCAGATCTGTGATGTCCTCAATCTTCTTCGTGGTGGCTCTTGCCCTTTCCAGCTTCTCAAATATACACTTAACATGATACCACTCTTTCATCTCCCCTGCAGACTCACTGAAAGGGTTTGGCACAATCTTCCCTATCCGCACTATGCCCTTCTGAATTTTGTCCTTGCATTTCTTACAACCTGCAGTACCACGTTTGGCATATTCCACAAGGAACCTCTGATCTGCCATATCTGGCTCAGTGGAAAAACAATGATGCAGGAAATGCTGGTGAGGATAATTCTGGACGAAATTATGGGAAAACTGCGATGCTGAGGAAAAATTAGAGATTTCCGTGGGAAACCTGAATGCACGAACAGGTGGAAGTAGATGTTCAAAGCATGAAAAGACAGGCAAGACCCTAAACACTTTCAAGAGCTGATGACACCTGACAAGAGTGCAAAGAGGGTGTAGGCCTACACAGATAGTGTTGGGAGCTAACAAAAGAAGACGTCTCTGCATCCAGTTGTGATCGTGGAAAAATTACAACCTTGAAAAGAGCAAAGGAGATAACTGTTAAAGAGAGAACTGATTTGAGTTCTGTATAATGGTTGCCCTAGCATATCAACCATTACTAAAAAAAAAAAAAAAAACTTTATTCAATCTGATTTATAACTACTTTAATCACTTAGCTTGGTCGTATTTGACTTGGCCAACAAAATACGTTTAAAAGAACGGATCATAAGTGTACAATGCAATATATAGTAACAAAGAGTACACGTTGTTATGAGCTTTATAAGTTTGTTTCACGCTTGTGACTACAGTTGAATTTGACAAAGGAAATGTTAACCCAAACGTATTTCACATGAATATCATTTGCCCTATAACCAAATACGCTACATTTTTACCTAACAAATCTGATAAACAAAAGGTGCTTTAACGTTAGACACACAAAGTGCTCGTGTCACTTCAACATTTTAACAGGTAATTACTTTATTGCTAACACTGCTTGTATGTTCCAACATCTTACCCGTTTACAAGTTATAACGTTGTAGTTATTAAATATTAAACGTTAACGTTAGCAGTTTGTTTGATGACACGAAGTCACAAAGGCTAAGTAGCTGATTTGCTTTAGCCATACTCCCTCCGTTCCACACACAAAAGGCTAGACTTGCTAACTAACACGCTACTCACCAACTATCGAACAAAAGTTGATATACCGCTAAAATCTCTTCACATATTTAGCTGCTGTAATTTGTAGACGCCTAGTAAAATATGATGGCACAGTTTAGATCTCTACCCCTTCTCGTCACTGTTAGCCAACAGCTAATTGGTGCCAAGTAGACACGCTCTAATTACAATCAAAACACGCTTCCGGCTTGGGTCTGCAAATTAAAAGCTATAATATCGAGAAATTTTTATTAGTAAAAAAATTAAAGAATGTTTACTTACGTGTACAACACTTATCTATTAAGAACATGCAATTGTACTGCTGCCCCATCTCACAAACCATGCGAAGTATCTAATTTATTTCCATAAATAGCTTTTGTTGTTTTATTTCAGAGCATAAGTTGCATATTTCCGGTTTATCTCTGGTGACCACTGACCAGCTTGACGCATCTGAACAAGGCTAACAGCTAAACTGGCTAAAGCATGGGAGGCAATGAAACGGTAGACCT
>NW_018127918.1:2442212-2453742 GCF_001952655.1 Monopterus albus
ACAATATATTAGGCTACTATAAGAATAAGAATATTGATATGCCTCCTTGTCTTATATCTCCAACTTGCGTTGTTTTTGTTGTTTTTGATGCTTTGTCATGTTTTCACATGCCCTGTTGGTCCACTCAGTTGCATCAGATGAATACTTTTGAAAGAAAAACTAAGGAACACTAGCTTTCAGGAGCTTAATATTAAATAATCAACGAATCTGTTAAGGGAGTTAAGCGATAAAGATGTCTCTGAGTTCATTAAACAAACAGGACTACAGTTAATCGGACTGAATCATCTCGTCCACACTCCCAAGCAGAAGGTAGCGCTAATGCACCTACAACGGTAATTGTTTCATGCCGTTAAAAATAAAAGGGAAGAAGAAAAAAGGATGACGATTAAAGAAAATGAAGAAGAAGCTGAAGCTGATTTCACTGCGCAGTGCGGGTACGCAGAGAAGATATTAACAGGGAGGCTTCATTCTTGACGTTATTCCAAACTATACGCAAGAGAGATTTCTCATCAAACTTGCAGTGAACTATAGCTCAAAGAATGGGAAGAAGTATATATGGTGGTTTTAACGCGGAATGCCTGGTTGTCTCCACTAAACACCGATTACTACTCTTCAGTGGTATATTCAGGAGGGACTAGCTTCGGGAAAGCAAACAAGCTAGCAATACAGGGTAGCTTCGCAGTGAGGCTACCTTGCTAAACTTTTCCTGGCACGAATTTTGCAGCTAACATCTGTCGCATGCACAGAAAGAGAAAATGGTGAGAACTGCAGATTTCTTTCTTTCATTAAATGTAAACGTAGATGTATTTTGATTTTTAATATGTCATGTCTGTCTCATTGTTGTCACATTTTGGAACATCTGTCAAAAGGCCAGCCAGCCAGCTAGCTAGCTAGCTAGCGAGTATTGCTACGAGGTTGACCGCTTCTGTCACCTGCCTGACGATGGTGTTTTTTTCAAGGAAGAAGCCCAGATCAGCACATGATTAAAAGCCCTATAGCATGAGTTGCAGTCCCCTGTGTTTAGTTAGTCGCGTTCCTTCAACAAACTGTCGACTTTTGAATTCTTATTGACTCGCCTCGCCCCCCCCCCCCTCCATGCCAAAAAAAAAAGTATTGGAAGCTTGATACCTAGCACTAAATGCATAACTTTATGAAGATCTTAAGTTTACATAATACATGCTCAGGTTTTGAGACTTTAGGCCTAAACATCTCTTATACATTGTTCAGGTCAGATCTGTGACTTCATAAAGTTATCTAATGAATACACAATTGCAGACCATGAATCATTTAAAGTATATGTGTCTGTAGCATATTATTTACCATTGTTGTTATTGCTTAAATGTTGGCACATTGTGCTTTTTCCCATATGCAGGTGTACCTGTTAAATCCTATAGAGAACCTCAGAAGCTACATCAACAACCGTCCACCCCTGGTCATTTTTATGATCAGTGTCAGTGCAGTGGCCATCGCCTTCCTGACTATCGGTTATTTCTTCAAAATAAAGGAGATCAAGTCTCCAGAGTTGACAGAGGTGAGAAACACCCATATAGGTCTTGAAAAGAGATGAAGTTGCATGGTCTGCTGCTTCAGTTCTTTCAAATACCAGTAAAATGTGGTTGCTTCTAATGCTAAATGTCACTAAAACCTTTGTGAGTGGTCTGCTTTATGCCTCAAGAATGCATTTGTCATCATCTAACTCCTAATGTCCACATGATTGTAAAAACTACAACTGGAGACCAAAAGGTCATATGAGAACCATGTACCGTAATTTCCGGACTATTGAGCACACCTGAATATAAGCCACACCCACAAAATTTAAAATTAAAAAACTGTTTGTACATAGCCGCAGGTGGACACCTGCGAAATATCACGTTGTAACATGAGATATTTCGACAGCCAGATCGATCGCCTTTAAATTGAAAGCTGCATCATATGCATTTTGTCATGTGTTTTCCATGATGAGAGTGTGTGAACAGCAGCAAGACAAAAGAGATGGTGATTGACCCCCGGCAGAAATCACCAGCACTCACGCCGGTGAGCTTGCAGGGATCAGATATTGAGATTGTGGACACCTTTAAATACCTGAGTGTCCACCTCAACAATAAAGTGGATTGGACCAACAACACAGATGCCCTGTACAGGAAGGGCCACTTGTTAAGGAGACTGAGGTCTTTTGGGGGGCGCGGGGCACTCCTTCGGACATTTTATGATTCTGTGGTGGCATCTGCAGTTTTTTACGCTGTTGTGATGTGTGCTGTGTAAAATGTAACCTTCTGATGACTCTACTTTTATAACCCTTGTGTGTATCAGTCCTAATGCTTTGTTGCCTTTATGTAACTTTTTATTTTAAGACTAAGTGTTTTTTGTTACTACGTACTTGCGTACACATGCACCGCCCAAAGTGGCAGCAAGTTACAGTAGCTGTGCCCTCGTTGTGTTCTTTCCCGTGTTTCTATGAAGTTCTGTTCTTATGGTGTTATGTTGGTTGTTCTCTATTGCTGCTGTAACACAGAAATTTCCCCACTGTGGGATCAATGAAGTACCTACCATGAAGTGAAAAAAGTGTTGGCTTATCGTCCAGAAATTACAGTATGTTCAGGTCTGTATATACTGTAGTGAGCTTCCAGTACAGATACAGAAGGTGCATACATGCAAATTAACTTTTGCATGTGGATCTGAACTGAAAAGCAGATATGCATCAAAATGGCTGTAGAAGTGCCATACATGGATGCTGTTGTATGCCAGTGGATATGGAATATGTACATTGAATTCTGCCAGTACATAACTTAAATATCACAAGGGAAGTTCTATGCATGGCGTTCCACATGTGGAAGGTTGAATAGATTTCAAGTGTAAAGTAAGTGTAAAAAAAAAAAAAAAGTTTGACTTGTGGTTAATTGCACCCTACTGTCCTGTCTAACAAATAAAACATACATACTCTCTCTCAGGACTGGAACACCTTTCTGCTGCGCTTTAATGAGTTGGACTTTTGTGCATCAGAGAATGAAACGATAAAGCATGGCATGAATGAGTCAACCACACCAGAGAACATGGTTGTGACCAGTGGCCAGGCTCGTCCCAGCACCCAGGCTCCCCTCCTGTTGGAGGACTCCGGTCCCATCAACATCTCTGTCCCCATCACCCTCACGCTGGACCCCCAGCGCCCTTTTGGAGGATACTCTCGCAATATTACCCACCTGTATGCCACAGTGCTAGGGCAGCAAGTTGGCCTATCTGGTAGGTTCTCTTTTGCATTGTCGCAAGTTTTTATTTGTCCCCATGGTAAAATATGCATGATGCAGGTACATCAAAGTCAAGGCCACAGATTCTAATGATCATAAAATGTATCTAAAATGTTTGCAGTAAAAATGTCAAGTGGCTAATTCCACTGTTCCTGTGTATCCGTGTCCTCGTGTATATGTGTGTTCTGTGAGCCATCCATGTCAAGATTATGATCCGTCACAAACCTGTTTCACACTGTTCCACTTGATTTGAAAAATTACGACTCAGTTTTCCTTAAGTTATACTATACATAAATTATAAATTAATCCAAAAGTTGTATTTAAGTATCGTAGTATATGAACGTGAGTGCATGTCTTTTGTTTCGTTACCCAGCAATATACTGCATTTTAGACCCTGTGTTTTTTTTTGTTTTTTTTTGTGTACAAGTGTTTTTCTTGAATTATGGTTTTCACATCTACTTCTCCATCTAACTAACCTTCAGGTATATTTGGCACAAATGGAATTTAGAGAGAAAATTATTACCAAGACCCAAGTTCTCAGTTACTAGAAAGGTCATGTTTTTCATGTCCTTATCAGCTGTTTGACTTTTCTTATGAGAAGCAGAAATGCTTTTGCTTTGGGACTCGTGCATGGTTTCCTGGATATACCCATCTCTCCTCACTCGTACCCAGGAGTCGGACCACTCACATTGAATAATAATCTACTAATCCCCTTTACAGTTAGATAAATATTGAATAAGCCTACAACATCAGTCTGTCATTCCATATCAGGGGAGTGTCTTGGTATAACATTGAATATTGCTGCTGTGCCTCCGCCTGGTTCCTAGCTTGGGAGTTGTATGCCTGCTGTTTAGACTCTTCTAGGCTCTAATAATTGCCTCGTTGCTAGGAGGCACCTCTCTTGGTTTTAGCTTAACAATGGCTGGCTGCATTTGTTTTGTCAACATAAAGTTACATGAGAGTGGATAGGCAGGTTAAAAGCATATGGATTGCACTCTGTTGGGTTTCATAAAAAATATAAGGCCGTCCAAAACAACTCTGTGGTTAAAGAGTTGGAAAAAAACTTTCTCTTTGCTGTCATTATATTTTGTGTTTAGGCCGAGAAGCTCATGAAGAAATAAACATCACTTTCACCCTGCCTGTATCCTGGAACTCAGACGACTGTGTACTGCACGGCCACTGTGAGCAGGTGGTGTTCAGCACTTGCATGACTATAACAGCGGCCAGCAATATCTTCCCAGTCACAGTGTGAGTTGGACTGCCTCCCTGACTCATGGGGAGACACTTTATATCTCTGTCTACAGTATCTGTGTTTTTAATGTCTGCTTTTGGCTGACCGACTTAATGCATTTAAGCAGTGACAGTAGTTGGTGTTATGGTCTCTGAGAAAGGAAAATGAGTATGACTGAGTATGAAGGCAAAACATATGACCAGTACTAGAAGCTGAGCAGTTTTTGTTCCTTCTTTTCATTTCAAAATATTGTATATTCTGATTATCGTTGTGATTTAATGTTGTTACAGGAATTAAGACTGACTCACTGACTTGGTGTCTGCACCACTATTCAATCTCATTGTTACATTTAGTAGCAGATGGCAAATTGATTAGTTGGTCAGATTTATTCACACAATAATTTGCAGTATTTTTTTCCCCTTAAAGTCCAATGGCAGTTCAATATAGTTCTTGTTTGCTGCATGTAATAGAACCAAAAGGCTTATTATTTGTAGCTGAAATGACAAATGCTCCCAGCAAATTTTAGCAGCTATAGAGAATAAGTGTTCATTCCATGTCATTCCAGTCTCCCAGATATCCGTGGAGATTTTATTATTGGCAGTTTGTCACTGTTTTAGAGTGGACAACATCTATGAATGTCAGACTCTAGTGTCTGTCTTAGTATGTAGTATTAGTTGCCATGGATGCTGCTTTTGCCTTATAGAATAAGAACTATGAAATTGCAGTTAATTATATATAAATGTTTCCCATATGTTGGTTTTGTTGATATGCATAGACTAGCCTTGTTAGTTTTAGCTTTCCTACCACTTTGTCTATCCACTTCCCAGGTCTGTGAAACTTCAGATAATAAGACACTGTGAATTAAGTAGTCAGATTAGTACAGAACATTACATAAAATGATTCTTGTCCAGTTGATGCAGAAGCAGAAAGTGATTATATAAATGAGGCAATAAGATCTCCAGCAACAGCTTTAACATTTCTGCTGTCTGTCACTGCCATAACCAACATAATGTGAACATTTCTATGGCACCAGTCAAACAACAATGTGTGTTTTGGTTTGCAGGCAGCCGCCACACTGTGTGCCAGAGACGTACACCAATGCCACATCTTGGTACAAGGTATTCACTACAGTCCGTGACTCAGATACCAAGTACAGTCAGGACTACAACCCCTTCTGGTGTTACAAAGGAGCCATTGGCAAGGTGTACCACGCACTCAACCCAAAGCTTACTATCATTGTTCCAGATGTGAGTCACCAGCTCCTTGTTTTCTGATAGCAGTCATTATGTTTATTTAACAGTTTCTGGTTAAAGTATCTAATATCATCACTAGTTGGTATCTCTCAGATGGAAGCTAGAATATCAGCCTCATTCTTCATTCATTTCCCTGAAGTATTCTTTATTTCCCATTTTCTATTTTTCCAGCGAGAGATTAAATGATTAGAAGTGTGTACCTTTGTGTTAATATAGCATTTTATACCTTAACATACTTTTTCAATTTTTAAATTGAAATAGATAGGTGAAATAGATAAGTGACAGCACTTCCACCGTATTTGTGGAATGACCCATATATGGTGTGTGGGTGGAGAGAGCCTATGACATCATCTACAAAAGGCCAGCCCATTGTAAAGGAAAAACACATACAGAAGTATATACTAACTTAACTGAAGACACCTTCTGAACCTTTAACCTCTGTCTCTATTCACCTCAACAGCTACAATAAAATTAATCAAAGTTCTAACAATAATACGAACAGTATCTTTCATGAACGCAATCAGTAACGATAACACATCTTGCAGATAAACCGTCATATAACACGCAGTGGCGTCCTTTTAAATAACAGAGAAATGGACTGATACTTGATGTTTCACTTTCCTTGCTTTTGTCTCTATTTTGATTAAGGGGGGCCTAAATTGTTACATTTCTCAAGGTTTTATTTTATCCCTCATCCTTACTGCACAGTTCAAATTAGCCTATAATGTTCAAAATATATTGAAAAAGTCTTTATGGAGTGGAAACGAAGTATATTAAAGAGTAATTTTTATTACATTGCCATGAAGTTATTTTAAAAAGACTTGTAGTCATGTAATAATTAAGTTGGTCCCAAGGGAGGGTGGTATAAACTGCATAGCTATAGAAACGCTAACAGTACTTTATGGCCATTTTGTCCAAGGAACATGTAGAAATCGCCTTTTCGTTGTAACAAAACCAGCGGTGAACTTGTGATATTTACCTCTTTTTAACATGTTTCTTACCAGGATGACCGGTCCCTCATCAACCTACATCTGATGCATACTAGCTACTTTCTGTTTGTCATGGTCATCACTATGTTCTGCTATGCAGTCATCAAAGGTCGACCTGGCAAAATACGACAAACCAACCCTGACTTCTGCCCTGAGAAGGTACAGCAGACACCAGCAGTGCTATATGAAGTGAACAGGTAGTTTCAGCCAAGCCTCTACTGACCGGTGACTGGTCAAACAAAATATCCAATCCTACTGCATATTTTTTTATTTTTCAAACTATATTATATATATGTGTGTGTGTGTGTTTGTGTGTATATATATATATATAAAGGTTGTTTTAAATGAGATGAACCTTTATTACTCCCACAACAGGGAAATTCACAAAGCTACAGCAGCAAATGGATAGAAACAAGGCACTCAGTGATAAAAATAGAAAAAGTAACAGGCAAGGTATTAGCAATATAAATGTAATAATAAAAAAAGCTAATATTACACACTGGTATAATTAATGTTTGCAGTTTTACATTCCATAGTCTGTTACTGACAGAGCTGCACAGCGCTGTCAGTCTCATGCATGGAGTGGGACTCATTCTCCAGCAGGGTTGTTAGCTTGGCTAATATCAGTCTGTCGTCCACGACCTCCCAGGACAGAGCTGACCCATTTGACCACTTGGTCTAGTTCCTCCTGTCCATGGTCGAGATGCTGCTGCCCCAGCAGTCCACTTCATAAAAGATGGCTGATTCCACTACTGTCTGGAAGGAGGTTCTCAAAAGTGTGCCCTGCACTTCAGACAACTTCAGTCTCCTCTGGCCTTTGTTGTAAAGTTCATCAGTGTTGTTTGAACAGTCCAGTTTATTGTTGAGGTGAACACCCACGTACTTATAAGAGCCCTTTCTCTCTTTCTTTATTTTTAATATCCTGCAACTGTGACACATTAACTTCTTATGGCTTAAGATATAAAAAGCACATATAAATCCTGCCCATGTTAATATACTGTATTTGCAGATTGTACCTGTTACTCTTCATAGATTAAAACAAGAGGTGTATTGTTGGGAACCTACACAAAAGCCATAAACCCTGCAAGGACAGTACTGTGCTGTTCATGATCCTTCTGCCAGGTGCATGCAGCATCTTGCTCACAGGGGTAAAGGAAGATTGTCCTCAATGGTCTGTGCATGTTGTAACACAATACAGACAACGACATTGGCGACATGCATCACTTTTAATCACAGCCACTGTACAAGCAGCCCACTCATACCAGTTCAGTGATAGGTCAGTGTTTCAGTGACTCGTAATAGGACAAAGCGTTGGGTTTGAGTGCTCTGCTGCAGGGACAACACAGCAAATTGTACTGTTTTTGGATCCAGTCAGGAGAGGGTGGAGCCAAGCTGAAGTGCTGTAGTTCTTCATAAAAGCGCACTGTGACAGTTCTGGTTTGACTGCTTCTTGCCCTGCTGTATTTAAAACTGTCTCGTGTTGAATTATTTTTACTGAAGAATAGACTCAGTAATGCTGCACTGTAAACTCAGTAGTTAATCACCTGAGGGAATCTGATCAGACTTGAAATCTCTTTTCTATTCTCTTGCCTTCCTGTGATTTCACTGCTCCTTTGGTGATATGTGTGAGGATTGTTTATTGTATGCATTAATTTGTGTCCTGAGGTTGTAAGTCACACTAAATGACATTTCTTCTATTGCAGGTGGCACTGTCGGAGAGTTAAAAAGATAGTGGAGAACTATATCAGAACTTATCTGTAACATGGACAAACTCAACAAAACAGAAGAAATAAAAATAAAACGTACCAGTTACCTAGTGAAGCTGGAAATGCAAAATGGGACACAAAAAGGTTCTGTAAATGCATTCATCTTGCAGTGTTGGTTTCTCCAACCAAAGATATACAAGTGCCTGTATCTGTGTTGTAAATATTTGTAGGACCTCTAATACTCTGTGCAGAACCTTTAATTTCTTTTTATCTTATTATTTTTGCCTGAGTCCCCTTGTGCCATGTCAGAACATGCAGTACACAAACAATGCAGAAGGCCAGGTGCAAGGATGATGTAGGCTTCCTTTTGAAAAGTCAGTCTTATTTTATCAGGCACATAGAGCTGGGTTATTCAAACCATTCTATGGCATTTATCACAGATTTAGGCTTTGTTGTAAATGTTTGAATGTCTCAGAACCATCTGTAAACAAGATTTATCTCCCATGATGAGAAAGCATGATGCTTAGTCACTCGCAATATGTTGAAGTGAACTGAATACGCTTCAGTACCCGGCTTGAGATATTTGCTTGAGGATGAGATGCTTGTGACACATTTCTCATGAAGTCACCAGTAAGCACTCATCACTGCGGCTTCAGCAGGGAAAAGAATAAATATAGCACCCATCTCCGCACCAATCTCAACAATATGATCAAAAGTCTTATCCGAATAAAGTCCATTCACAGTGAGCTTTGCATAATTAGTATGATTGAGAGTTCAACTAAATAAACTGTCTCTACGGAATTAAATAACATCAAGTTTCCCCTGTTACTTGTTTCAGAATAGGCCGGGAGACCATTTTGTCTTTCCAACATTGTGTCATTCCCCTCTGCCACAGCCATGCTTCTCCTTCTGTTTTATTCCTGTATGATGAGCCTGTGGTTTGAAATCAAGCTTGTGATTTTTGTCCTATAGTAAATGTCATATTTTATGGTATGTTTGAATTACATTTGCTTTCACTTTAAGCTAATCAGTCAGATGCATGTTCAAGTGTCTGCATAATTAGCACATCTTCAGATTTCTTGCACTTTTTGGGGGGGGGGGTCTACGAACACATAAACTGTCTGCTGAAGGAACAAGTTGGACTCCTAAAATTATTTTGTAGTACAACAAAATGTGTAGAAACTGGCTTGGTGTACAAGTGTGTGTGTGTGTGTGTGTGAGGGAGTTTGGGGATTTAGAATAAAGGCGGGTTTAGACTGTGATTCTCTGAAGTCTTGCTTCAGGTGACTATGTGGGTACATGTGAGGGTAATGGGATTTATTCAGTGCATATACTGACTTGACTGGGCACAGAAATAAAACAGGTTCACCTCCAGTGACCTGCATATAAAAAGTCTTCACATGAATGGCTCTTATTGTGTTGTACTGAAGCTCTAACTATAGCTTTAAGGATGAAATTTCTGCTCTTCTAATGGTTATATATTAATATTTTGAGAGCATGACTGACTTTGACAATCATTTATTCTAAATATACTGCAATGCATATTAGGTTTGTAACAAAGGGGGGAAAAACAACAGCATTGTAATTGGGTAAAGATTATTGTTGATGTTAAAATCCTGAGTGATCAAGCACTGTCCACTGTGCTGTCTTCACAAATGTAAAATGTATGAACATTTTTCCAATCCAGTCTTTGCCCATAGGTGAAGCAGTATAAAATCTTCCTGCAGTCTTAAAGGAAAACTAAAGAGGAAATAATCTAATTCTGCCTGTAATGTCTGTTATGTGTGACTTTTGAAAATGGCAATTACTGATACATTTGACTTACCTCTGTTATTTTGTTCCTTAATTAATGTACCTGTTGAATGTACTTTATATATTTTTATGAAGCATAATCTAAATCAGAGATGCAAGACTTTTGAGTGATTTTAAACTGTGATGTAGCTTTGTTTTGTTTTATCCAGTGTGAAAGGCTTTAATTGTGTTAGGTTGACTGGTATTCATATCTTATAAGTTTAATCTTTTTGTGGCATAAACAAATTTCTTGCCACATTATTTTATCAATCACTGTGTGTGTGTGTGATGGTGGATGAGTGAAAGGTGTTGGGTTTTGGTCCTTGTGGTTATGATACCTATGGTTTCCCCTCCATATTGAATCTTTCTGATTTTGAGGTGTATCCATATTTGAGCATGGATCCGTTGCTTTTATTATCATGGCTAGCTCCTGTGTGCTTATGGTTGGACTTGTGCTCTTATTTATTTTATTTTATTTTTTTGATTTGGGTGTTGAAGGTGTGAATGAAGCATGCTACGTTATTGCCAAATCGTCATCCCTCTTTGTGTGATTTTACTTTTCTCATCTTTGGATAGAATTGCATCTCTAATAGCAAAATGCCTTAACATTATCCTGTGTCATTTGAGTTGTCTTTGTTTCATTTGCCGCATACTGTAAAACACGCCGGCTTTCCAGAAACGAATCCAAATACAATACTCGCGTTATGACTTCTGAGCTGCAAGGAACTCGGATGACACTGATTCTTGAGTGGAATAGATTTTTAAGGAATGGATGGCTGCTGTTGTGGTTTTGCTGCAATGCCACTGTATCTCAAAGGATGGGAGTAAACACAGTGAAGCCATAAGTTGCAACATCTCAGTGTTCTTGGCTTGACATTAAGCAAAACACACAAGTCTCTAATGTAAGGCTGCCATTTCACCCTGTTATCCTTTCTGACATGTTAGCAGTGCTTACAGATGGCAAGTATTAAGCCAACTCTGTGCCTTCTGCACTATCAAGCTGCATCCTCCTCCCTGTACATACAGTAGATACAGTAGGACTGTGGGTTTAATGTGGCTAAAATGTCATTCAAAACCTTTTCCTCTCCAGTGAAACTGCTGTAAATTAATTCAAGTTTAAATAAATTGTCTCTGAAGCTCAACATTACTTTGTCCCGGACTCTTGTTCGATCCACTGCAGTAGTGTTTTTTTCCCTTTGGAAGATTAATGATGTACCATTGGAAATAAATTTAACTAATTTGCTGGTACTGAAAGTGAACTGTAAACTTCCCCAAATGTTACACAAATAGTGCATTTGATGGGAACTATTTTTGCCAT
>NW_018127918.1:2453807-2473247 GCF_001952655.1 Monopterus albus
GGCTATGGCACAAATGAAGCTTTGGATGCACAAGCACCATAGCCTTTTTACAGCAAGAACAATGGAATATCATCAGCCTTATCTTGTGAAGTTAGAATTTGACTACATTTGAGCACTAAGTTACTTGAAACTAGCATCTCTTCAACAACTGTCAAGTCAGGAGGCTTTAAATACATTGCAATAGTTGGAAGAAATAAGAAAAGTTCTTCACAGTGTTGGCAGACAAAGGGCACATGGCAGCTGGGCAGAATTACCAAGCAGGCTTAACCATTGCAGCTCTTGATAAACAAAGGTCACAATGACCCGTGAGACCCCAAACCACCAAGCAGACTTGTCTGCCCTCATGTCAGCCCCTTTGAAACAGGATGAAGCTAGAGCTGGAAAGATGATGAATGTCTGCAGCTGAAATGGAGCTGCTGCTCTGGAGGCACTTGTCATTGTGCTGGTTACATTTATGTAGGAAAACTATCAAAGAAACTATGGCAGAAAGAACATCACACACACTGAGCAGTATACGTGATTCTTTTGATGAACCAGATCAAGTACAAGCAAGGTCTGTCCAGGCAAGTGGTAGAAGATTGTCCAAGCAGAGCTGAGTGGTGGTATTCTGTATAAAATTAAGTGTAATTCCAGAGAAAGACAACCAACTACAAATCAACCACTTAGCAGTGCCAGCAGTGTGTTGGCATGTGTTTATACAGTGGGAGAAGGCAGAGAGGAACTAGGCAGCATTAAGATGCTGTCGTAATCTGTCAAGTGTTTGCTTACACTGGATCAAGACTGACTGATGAAACCCAACTGGTTGTTGTTGGAATGTTATTTTTAAAATCTGGGTGGAGCAGCAATGTGTGTTTAAAGCCAGCAGGCCTGAGGTGATTAATATTCAGAATCACATCCTGATGGAAATGTTCATAATTCCCAAATAAATAACAGGAAAAGTCACTGAGCCAGAGGCTTGTGTAGAAGCCAAATATATTACCAGTGTTGCTGTGTTGTCAAAGAGCTGGAGCTGGGGGTGTTGCAAAGATAGTACATTATATTTTTAATTAAAAGTCAGTTGCAGAGATGCAGACAGGAAACATGGGGACAGAGAGAGAGAGAGCATGACAATAAAAGCCAGCCAGAATCAAACGGCAGTTAGGTGGCATGTGCCAGAACCAGGTCAGTCCTTAGTGTGAGTTTTATTCAGCGTCTATAGACTCAAAATGAAGATTTCCAACATTGATACTGATTCTATTCACATCTTTGTTTCAGTGAAAAAAATGTTCAGCATAAAGTATATATGTACTGTAAATACACAATATTGATTACAGACTTGAAAAGAGGAGTATTTGCTGTTCAAGCTTCAGGTTACTTTTTAAACCCATCACCAGAAGCAGATAGACATTAGAAAACCAAAGCTACTTAGGCTAATGATATCACAGGCCACTTCTGTCCACATTTAAGTATTTCATTTATTTATTTATTTTAAAATTATTCCTAGACTTGCAGAGCACAGGCACATTCACAGCTGTGCAGGGGGAAAGCATTCCCCTGTGTATGCTAAAGCTGAAACGGAATCTTTCTGTTGTCACCACCAGAGGGCAGGCTTGGCAGACATATAGATCAGATTCAGAAGAAGGATCTGAGGAAAGGATGTCTCATGTCTCTTATAAGGACCATCGTATCCCTCACTTGCATCTTTTCCTGTGTCAGTCTTGCCCACGCAAGGAAAAGATGTGAGGAGAGAGGACTCAAAGAAACATGTCATTAACAACAGGAAGCATCCTTTCCTCAGTTTCTTCATCTGAAGCATCCAATCACCAACTGATTTCTGAAAAAGGGGTGTGTCACATCACAAAAAACCTCTGCGAAGGATGGTCTCGTGTTTCCTTGGTCATGGCTCCTCCAGGACTGTCCTCGGTCCTCAGGCCTGATATAAGAGACTTGGAATGTCCTATGTCTTCGCTAAGCTGTAGGTACGTTTTGTGCCTGTGTGAGAGAAATGAGTCCCCCACCTGCAGGTAGTAGTATCTGTATTTGCCGTTCAGAAAGAGAATGAATGAGAGCTGTAAAGCAGTAGTATAAGTACCTCTTGTTCAAAACAGCTGCTGTTTATAGCTGCCTCATGTCTGATAAGAAGTTGCAAATGGCACTGCCGTTCTCTTCCCTTGGTCTTTTGGTTGTGGAGGCAAAAAAAACAAGAAGAAACCAAACTAAACTGGTGAAATCATAAACTTAAATGACAGGCTGAAGGGGCTTTCCCAAACCATTGCCTTCTCATGCATTCATTTGCTAAGCTCAACAGCCAATCAGAATGGTCCCCCTAGCCAATGAAGCCCAGATCAACATTTCAAAATTTCAATACATATGGTGTGTGAGAAAAAATTGTTCAGTTTCTGTTTATTTCTACATAACTATGTGCAGCTAAAATTAAGGAAAGGTTTTCAGGCAATAGGACAAGCCATCATGAACAAGCATATCTGAAAAGGTCATTTTTAACCTTGACTCCCTTGTTTATACAAAATTCCTGGGTGACAGGAGTGCCAGAGCCTCCTTGAAAGCACTTGTTAAGAAACCATTAATCAGATTTCTCCAGACATGGCATGCAATTTAGGAGAGATTGTTTATACTTTTTTTTCTGCATGTGTGCTTCTGCTCTGAATAACAAAGACTGCTTTAGGTCTGAACAGTTTTCAGGCAGCCAAGAGGAGGAAAGCTTTGGTGGATATGGAGGAAACCAAGTTATGATGACATAGTAATTGTGCTGCTTTGCCACTGCATTTTTTTTGGACACTTGTATACTAACAAATTATTTTTAAATGATGGAAAACATCCAGTGTGTGTGCATGGGAAGCGGTTGAGGTGTTGGGGGGGTCAACTTGACTTAAAGGGGTATTCTGCCAATAAAGGTTGAGAACCACTGCTCTAGATACTCATACAATAAAACATCACTGAAGGTCTATCAGTAAGTCATATCCCTGTCTTATAATTATTGTATAAAATTCAATTTATAAAATCATCTGGACACAGATTTGCAGTATTGTCAATGCCATTGATGAATGAATAAACCTATTCAATCACTCCAATGAACAGACAAACACAATGGAACAGATAGACATGGATATCAGCTTCTGACCATAACTTTGAACACTTCATTATTTCTAACAAAGCTGTACAGGCATCCATTTCTATCATTCAGTTGCTACCGTTCCAGAGAAATGACGCCGTACCTCCAGTGCCTAGAATGAAACCCTGTGGTGTGCATCATTACCCACAGAAAACATGGTTACCAGACAGTGTGTATTTCCAGAAAATATGTGCAAAAATAATGGCAACTTCAAAATGGAAATTATCCTCCCTGGGTGGCATATTTAGAGGGCAGTGTATTTATATTTTAGGTGTTTTATATTGAAGCTTTTGAATCCCAAAATCATTAATTTTGGGAGAAGCTAGGTTTTCTAGACTCTCCATGGCCAAAACGGCCAAGGAATCACCACAGGGAGTGTACTTTTTTTTTTTAAGGGCAGTGTGATGTTGTTCCTGTGGAGATACCATGTCATGTAGAGGAGGACAACATAAATGAAGCCACCTGTTCAGAAAGGCGTCAGAAATTTTTGGGAATTTCTTCCATGGCAGTAATGTAAAACATCCTTTGCTGGTTTTTCACACATAAAGGATATGTTTTCTGTTCCCACTTTGCTTAAACAGAAGACAGGTTGCATAGATAATGAATATCAAATAGCTGAAAAGGTCACCACCTGCAGAAGGTCAGACTCCATCAAAGTTCTTCATCATGTGTCAAATTAATTTCTGGAACTTAAAACCACCTGTTAGCTTCTGAATTTCAATTTTACAATGCTGTAACTTGTTGGTAACAACACAAGAGGGTGCTGCACCATCTGCAGAAATGTTCTGCTTGTGAATGGTTGAAGTGATGACAGAGCTGCTGCAGAAGTGATAGGAAGTCTGCAGGGATAGGCTACTCGCACTAGGATTTTTGGTGGAAAACGGCTTTGACATGTGAACATAAGTTACAATTATAATTTTGGGTTTAAAGCTGCATGTCCATCTGTAGCAGCAGAGGATAGCTTTACCTGCAGTCAACTGTCACTGAATTGTTTTGGTTTCTTTGTGTAAAATTCTGTTGGAGGATTAGTGGATCAAGTAACACTGGTGTACAATAAGAGGACAGATGTGATTGTACAAAGAGGTCTTGTCTCATCCTCCTAGGTCATATTCTTCATAAAATGTACAATTTTGTCATTCTGATTGATACTGTAAATATGTATGTTTATTTGTTCTGTACACACAACATCTATGGCATGTCTGTGCATCCTGGAAGAGGGATTCCTCATCTGTTGCTCTTCCTGAGGTTTCTTCTACATATTTCTCTTTAAAGGGTGTTGGGAGGAGTTTTTCCCTTATCTGATTTGAGGGTCTCAGGACAAAGACAGTTGTATGCTTTACTGGTTGTAACACCTCTTGAGGAAAATTAGTGTTACTGGGCTATTTGACTTGACTTAGTGCAGCTTTAACAGTACATCAAAGTGTCACACTTCATTTTTACAGTCGCTGTGTCAAGTCGACCAGTGCACAATGGTGAAATGTGGAAACATGTTTATTAAACAAGCGTGAAAGTATTCAGCATCACATATTTCCATGGCCGCCCACAAAATTGAGCAGATGGTACGCAATTAAGAAATGTGTGATAACATAAGGTGCATAATATGAGGAAGTGGAAATAGGTCTGTGCATGAATGAAAGAAGGAATAAAGGTATGTGTATTATTTAATACAGTATCTAAGGGGAAGAAAAAAGTAAAATCAGGGGGTGATGGCACCACAGAGGCAGCAGAAATGTGGAGTATTGGGCCCTAAGGGAGATTGACTGGCACCCTCTACACCTTCTCCTTTTCAAGTTTTACAAAATCACTGATATCACAGATTAAAAAAAAAAGAAGTGCAATGGGGACTCAGGATGTGTTCACCAATGTATAGGAACTAAACTAAAATCAGTACCTTAATTTGAATATTTGCAATAGAAAAGTAGCCAAAAAAGAAAAACTTTCAGAAAAAAATTCAGTTTAATCCTGAATCACACTTGAATCACATTGATTCATGGCTAATCGACACGCTCCCATGTGCTCAAGGACAGACACGTTCACATGTGCTTGGGTCTGGCTCTGTGCTGGATCTTCCTTCCCAAAGACAGATGGATGGGGTTAATATCATAGTTAAGCACCTCGGCTGATGGTTCCTGTTTACTGCTCGGTTGCTAGGCAGTGACATCAGCTGATCCCTCCCTCCTTCCTCTCTAATCCCTTCCCTCTCCCTCATACACACATTCTCTCTCTCTGATAGGCAGCGCAGACGTGGGCACAGTGTGGGGGTATAGGAAGAGGAGAGAACGAGAGGGTTGGTAGTAATGTGTGTGAGGCTGTCCGACAGTATGGTCTGGGTCTGAGGACAGCACTGGAAGACACAGCAGCAGCCTCCAGATCTCCTTGTGTAGATCAGTGTAGTGACATCCACAGATCACCTGGACCTTGTCACCCATCACCTCTTCCAGAGAAGCAAGAGGAGGAGTCGGAGGAGACGGGGGTTGGGTCTATTTATCTTCTTTTTGTTTCTTTTCTCAGTTTTTTGGTTTTGGGAGTAGGCTCCGGGCTGGACTGCATGCATGACACAACGCAAAGGCGAGAAACCCACCATCAGCATCCAGGAACACATGGCCATTGACGTGTCCCCTGGTCCAATCCAGCCCATCAAGCAGATCTCTGATTACTTCCCCCGTTACCCGCGGGGCCTCCCGCCTGCTGTGCCCCACCAAGTGGGCCAGGCAGGGCCCCTGCGCTCTGCCCTCTCCACCTCCTCGGCCACCACCTCGGCCACCGCTGTTGCTGAAAGTGACCGCCCCAATGAGGACAGCCTAGACCGGGCTTGTGCTGGAGCCTCCGCCTCCTTACAGACCACCAAGAGGGATGAAGAGCCTGATGTGGAGGGATACGACTCAGATGATTCCAGTGAGTGATGAGTGATGATTTCCCTTCTTGTCATCCATCCGGCTGTTTATCATGGCGTTTTCCCACATATCTACAAGTGTGTCTATCCCTTTTAGTTCTTCATCTCCCTCTCCCTTTCTCTTATTACTGCATCTCCATTTTTGCCACCGGTTGCCAAGCATCCCTTTAGCAGTGTGGCTTTGTGGCTTTATCTGTCACCTTTTCTTCCCCTTGGCTACCTCGTCCATCTCTTTCTATTCCCAACTGCCTATTGTATATATGTGTGTGTGTGTGTGTGAGTGCATGCATGTTGCGCCCCCATTTGTGTCTATGTGCTGCAGCTAACTCTTTGCCTCTTAGTCGACAGACAGCCAACTGTTGCTGTTGCAAAGAATACAGCTCCCGCTCGTCCTTCTCCTCCTCTGCTCTCCAGCAGAAGGGATGATGTGTGTGATTTTATCGGAGCAAATGATTGTCTGTCAACAGGCGTATGTGTGCATTTTTCATACTCCCAGTGTCTGCAGGGTGCTCGGTCTCAGTCTCACTGGGCTGAATGATTCATGGCTTCTTGGTGAAGCTTTAAATTAGTCACAGTTGTGCGCTTAGCCGAGTCTGACTGCACCTGAATGCTCATTCACATACTGTAGAGGCTATTAGCGCGACGGGCAAGTTCCAATTGTGTGAGCATATTGGGTAAACATCTTCACAGACAGATAATATGGCAGTCTGCACCAGTGCTGAGAGCTCATCATTTTTACAAACCTCAGGATCTGTCTAATAAATCACTGAAACAGTGAAGGAGTCTCTGTTTTAGCATTTGATTGCCACTGAACTTGGCCTGGCTGTAGTTCACTGTGAATAACATGCTGCTCTCAATGTGCAGAACAACAGTGCAAACACTTCACAGCATGTTTGTATCAGACTCTAACAACCCCTTCTAAAGGTCTGCTGCAAGTGTTGTCTGCACAAGAGACCTGTGATTGCAGGTTAATGTGTGACAGCAGTGCAGCCTCTCTAAGAGTTAATCCATGCAGAGCGCCATGCAGGGGGTTTTAGGCTGTCTCTAATCCAAAAATGGACATGAGGGGGATGGTAGAGAGCACAAGAGGCAGGTTGGGCTGAAGATGTTGCTCTATGACCTCTGCTCGGCAACCGGGATTTCACTCAGTGGGGAAAAAGAAATAAGTGATGCATTCTCCTAATGTATGAAAGCATCCCTCGATCAGGGAGACTTCGGTTTTGCACTGAGTTATGACTCTGAGGGTGTTTCCTTTTTTGTTTTTGGCAATTGCAACATAGAGTTGAAAAATGTCCTTAGTGATCCAGTATGAAGTGTATGACGATCAAGATTACATATCTTAATTTTAGTATCTCTCTGTATGAATGTAGTACTAATAGTTTCTCTTCAAAACAGGTGTACAAAGGTGCAAAATTAAAACAGGGTTTGACTTCTCTTTCACTATTTGCATCTACAGCCAATACTCTGAATGCCTTTGAGGAGTGCCTGTCCAGACGTGTGCACTATTAGTACTGTACAGTTCATCATGCAGAGTTTACAAAGATGTAACAATGACACCGAGTTCTTCACAGAGATCAGAATGGCTATATGTTTTAGCCACAATCTGAAGACAAGTCATAGGACCTAGACTGAAGCATACAGAGGTCTCAAAGATTACATATGCAACTCAGAAAGACAGATACCTCTGGGCAGGGTGTATCTTTTGGTTTGGATCCACATTTAATGCTTCTTGGTCCCATTTACATTCTGGTTTTCCCAGTAATCGTGGCTCTCCAGTCTGCCCAAGACACATAAAAGAGTTTAGTTTAAATGTAATTGGCAACAGGTGTTGGGTTGTTGTGTCAGGTTCCTACACAGTTACTAACTCACTTGTTTTGAGGATCAGGCACATTGCAAGTTCGTGCATATATCAGATCACAACTTCTCTCCATCCTCCCTGCTAATAAGGCAATTAGACATAAACATCTGCCAGAGCATCAGCTTAATCATTTTACAATCACCTGAAGAGTCATCAGTGGTGCAGGATAATTATGATGTCAACTTAACATCCCCCATCGTCACCCCTCCCCCAGGGCCAATTTAAACCTGTCAACAACTTTAACTAACCCCTGGGCTTAGCCTGTTTGTCGACCCACAAGCAACAGATTTACCACTGCACAGAGTGAAACTGCTACTCTAAGTAAAGCCTCACCCAAATAACACAAACATCTCTCTCCAACTGTTCAGCACAACAGTAAACATCATCAGTACAAAAGACCACACCAAATGCACATGCCAGAATAACAAGCATTAAGATTAAACACTGATTTACCAAGGCAGACGGTGAGCATGTGTATTCTGACAAGTCTCCAGATCCAGTTTGGTCCAATAGATACAAACAGTGGCAGTAATGGAATCTTTCATTTATCTGAGTCAATGCCGGATGGAAAGGGACCCATGCTTAGAGCCGCTGAGGCGCCCTCAGTGTCGTCTTCAGCTTCTCTGCAGTTAGTTGGTGCACTGCAGGTGAACCTGCTGTGGATGAACTTGTTTCAGTTGTTTCTGAGTCAATTTCCGTGACTCTGCTTAGTTGGTTTGAGCCTTTTTGAACAATCCATTTAACTCAGATATATTTTAAAGTTGCTCTTGGTCTCACTTTTCTTTGTCCTTTTGAGCCTTTTTGAGCACTCTTCATTTATTCTGGATTCCACCATGGCTGCATACAATTTTTTCCACTTGGTAGGTTGCCAGACCAGCTCATAATGTAACAGCACCCTGATACCAAATTGACCAGTCAGTTTCAACACATGTGGCCATTGGCAACAAACTGACCAGTTCATCATTACACATGATTAATGACATTCTACTCCCTATTATTATTAATATCATTCAGAAGCCCTTTGTAATTCCAAGCCCCTGGGCTTTGCTCCAGGAAAGCCTGTCATGAAATTGCCAGTGCTAGACAGGCACTAAAATAAGTAATCAAATAACAAGTGGCTGTTCGGGTCTGATGCAACATCTCAAATATTCCCAAACTGCTGCTACTGCCATCAAACAAAGCATAAAGCATTAAAACAAAATACTACTACAGCAGCTCACAAGTGTGCTTTAAAAATGCATCATAGGCTCCATTATTAAAACCTATACGAACCTCAACACTGAAGCACTTTAGCACCACAAGTAATATACATTGCATTTCTGGCTCAGGCTTGCTGTTGTTGTGTTGTGCTGTTGTGTAACATGGCCAAACAGAAATCATGAATTTAACCTGGGACACATCAGCTGTAATCATCAGGTTTGTCTGTCAGTTTCAACTTCACTTTTCCAGACTTGTGCGCCAAAACATAACGGTCGTCCAGTGATGAATTCTTTGTACATATCAACTCAATAGGCTAAAATTGGATGCAGCCATAACGTGTGTGTCTGCTGGAATTTTGTATGTTTTGCAGCCATAATAGACACTACGACTTTGCTTGTGTTGTTTTCGATTGAAGAGAACAACTCTAACTTGATAATTCTGAGAAATCCGCTTAATAAATGTATTATTTGAAAATATTTTGGTGGATATTCATTTTGTGTCAAGGCTTGTAAAACTAACAAGTGGAAGAACATTGCTTACCTGAAATGCGCTTACTTGAAGAAGTTAAAAAATGTGATTGTAAATAAGAACTGAAATATGCAGCAAACATCAGAGGCTGACGTTGTGCAACACTGTGAAAGAATTTCTCCTTTCAGATATAATTGCTTCCATGATTTGCAGTGTTGAAAGGTTTACAGAAAGACAGCTGGACCCAAGACTGTTTCAGAAAAGCTCGCCATACATTCCAACACATTGTGTCAGTTTTGTAGAACAAGCTTATATGAATATAAATAATTAAATGGGATTTCTAACAAATTTCTAATTTCTGCTTATCAGCTTACTGTAGCTTATGTTTAACACACTTGTCTTGCTGATCGTTCTTGACCTCATATATGAGTCACACGCTGAGGTAAAGTAATTTTGGCATCCTGGCGGTGTAACAAGCGGCGCTGTGATCTGAATGATAAAGCTGATTCAGTTTGAATCTGATTGGTTTTCAAAAGGTGCTTTAGAAACTTTTGCCCTTTTTGCTGCATGAAATATAAAATAAAGGAATTCTCTCCCTCCTGTTGTTTGTGATTTAAAAGAACCAGTGCTGCCCCAAATTGGCTGTTCTTGTGGGACTTGATCCAGTATCTGCATGATTCCTATGGAGTGGCGTGTGTGTGCGTGTGTGTGTGTGGGGGGGGGCGTGTGGCTGTGTTCTCCCTAATGAACCAAATCACAAAGGGACATCTCAATCCTCGCTAAATACCTGCTGGCTAATCTGCATAACAGCAGCATGTTCTGACTCACTGTGACTCCATCTTGGGTTTAATTGAAACAGAAAAATGCATCACCCACCATGTGTCCCAGCTCCCCTGCGAATGGGGGGGTGAGGGATGGGGGTAATCGAACCCAATCAGACATCCAGATTTCTGCCACATCAATTAATGGTTGTTTGTAGTGGATTTAGAGGGCCACGATCCTGCTGGGGCCAGGTGAAACACCCAGCGTGGCCCACATGGCAGAGCAGGTGCTTTCCTTTTTTGATCGAGAGCCTTAGAACCAAATGTGTTGACAGGACTGGTGCAGGGTTGGCTGAAAGGATGAACTGGTAATATATGCACACACAGGTCTCCCCTGAGATGTCTTGCTCTGGCACTACTGCTGTCTCCTCAGCACAGGTAGTGTTTGCTTGTACAGTAGTTGTCAGCTTGGGAGGAGAGTTGCAGACGGAGTAGGGAACAGTCAAAAACAATGCACTTTGATCCATCTGAAAAAGTAAATCAACCAAACTAGATTTTATATAAAGTTGCTCTGGCTGTGGCTTATGAGGTACCTTATGGGTTTGTTACCCAGCTCTTCTGGTCCACATATCGACATGTCCTTGAGAAAGATGTTCAACCCCAAAGTTACTCCAAGTGGCCAGCTACACCACCATTGGTTTGTGACTGTGTGAATGACAAGCAAAAATCAGGTGGATTTAGGCTGCCTCAGTGTTTTCTGTCTTTGTGTAATCCAAAAATGCATCCAGTGGTACATCCCAAGTCTCTTATAGGCCCCCGTAGTATCTCTCACTTGCGCCTTTTTGCTTGTGTCCTGCCCACGTAAGATGCGAGGAAATCATGAGGAAAAAGGACTCAGGAAAACATGTTATCCACCTTCCGTCCTCAGACCCAAAATAAGAGACTTAGAACGTCCTATGTCCTCAGTTGACCGGAACGACTTCTGGGTCAACTGAGGACATGGGAATGATCTTATAATTAACATGAGATGTATCCCATGATGTTGACATCAGGACTCAGACCGTCTTCTGCAGGTCTCCTGTTTTTCTCATCACTCAAGACTGTTTCTTATGATTCTTGCTTGGTAGCTTGAAGCTTAGTGAAGTTCTGCAATGTACTCTGGGGCTCTGCCCTGATGTGCCTTGTAGTTCATTAAAATATCTAGAATAATATTAATAATAATAATAATGAATAATATATTAATATAATTGCAAGACTTGCACATATATTGTACCAAGCCAGAGGTTAGTTATAACAACAAAGACAGCAAAATGTGTGTGTCAGCAACAGATTAATACCTCCGGTAGTCAGTGCTAACACTTGGCATACTGTAGTGATAAAAGGCACAAGCTTTTTCCCAAGACAACAGTGAAGCTGTTTCAGGTAAGGAATAATTGTCCAAAGTAGCAGCTAATTAGCAACAGTTTAGCGGTAGTATGTGAATGCCTTTGGTATCTGACCAGTGGGATAACCCCTCCAAACACAGAAGAGAAAGAAGCATATGTTGAGCAATATGAAACCTCTCCCTGACCAAAAGCCATTTTCAGATCTTTGC
The DNA here is from genome assembly GCF_001952655.1 of Monopterus albus. Classification (NCBI taxonomy): domain Eukaryota; kingdom Metazoa; phylum Chordata; class Actinopteri; order Synbranchiformes; family Synbranchidae; genus Monopterus; species Monopterus albus. The sequence continues at coordinate 2,465,691 of NW_018127918.1, forward strand.
AAAACAGAGAGCTGCATCAGCCCACTTGAAAACATCCCCTGAGCCTCATAATGCTCAGTTCAATGTAAAGAGTGGTTTCAGTGCTGCGGTGTCCAGAACAGTAGAATCCTATTAAGAGGCTGAATACGCAAGTTGTCATTCAATAGTAATGACTCACTGTAGTGTCCCATGTTGCCCTGTGACTGACCCAGCACTAACAAACTGGGCCAGATTGTCATCCAGTTCACGTTATAGGTTTTTATTACTAGTGCTGTCTCTCAGTAGGAGTCATTGAGCATTCTGCTTCATCAGATACAAACTCTGACACTGCCCTCCCTTCAACCCACTAAGCACATTATATAATGATAATGCCAGATTCATTTGGCGTCTGGGGTTGTCATCATTGAGTAGACAATTTGTTTGGTTTTAGATTGTCACACTCTGCATGCACACATTGAGGGAATGTGTTTAAATATTGCTGGTGATACAAGGGCTTTTAAAAGCTTCAAGTTTTTAAATGCCAGATCCACCTGTTTTTACCAGCTTAAACCTCAAAGTATTTCATCCCCCCTACAGAGAGGCCAAAGACTCAGTCCATTTGCTGAAATTAAATCCTGGTGTCTGCCTACACCAAGTGATAAAACTTAACTAACTTAACCACAGGCTCATAGAGTGGGCACTCCACAGAGAGCTCACTTCACTGGTGTTAGACTTTTAGATTCTCGTCTTTATGGTGTAAAGCGTGAATGTGCTGTGTGAATTAAAGGATAACTGAAGTTCAAAGCTTTTGATTTGTTACTTCTGACTGCTATTTGAAGTTAAGGGTAAGTTAACAACTTGATGTTCATATTTCCATGTAGTTTTATTAAGAACCATTTAGGGCTCTATCAAAATACATAGACTGTCCAGTAACTTGGCTCACAGAATATATGATTAAATTTATTAAAGCTATGTTCTTTGAAAAACTGTCAAACTGTCTTTGCTGATTTTGTGTGGTTAACGCACAGCTTTATCTGACAATTTGTGTAACATTCCATCAAGGTCTTCTCTTTGTCTTCATAATCTAGAAGGCAAGGGTCATATACAGTATAAGGGGATTTCCAAAGAAGAACTTCAGAGACAGCAACTTTAATTCTCTCATGCACAAACGTTTACCATTCACCCATCTCCGAAAGAGCTACTTCATTTTCATTATGTCGCTTCCAGGCAAATTTCAACCCCATCTGCATAAATTTATCATTTTTGTCCCCTCATCCTTTGTTCACTTCATGGGCCTTATCTGTGTTGCCTGAAATCCTGCATTGCTTTGTGAAGTGATTTGCTTGTGTCCCAGAGAAAACGAATGGGGCTGAACCTCATGTCACGCCAGGGCTTCACTGTAAAGCTATAAAGCAATGCACTGCAGAAACTCTTGAAATGATCTTCTGTCTTTTCTTCTACTCTGTAATCTGTATACATAAGCTCCTTCATTGTGATTTTTTTTCCAAGGGACCAAACGGTGCGCTCAGCTATGATCGGAGGAGCTTTTTTTGTAGGTCAGAGCCCAACACTTACTTCTCTTATTTGGCCGAACAGGCTTTTCACCTTTCTGGGTTCCTCATGTTACCCCCAGATAAGATGCTGCACTCCAGTTTTTTCAGTGCTTTTGCATCCCACCTCAGCTGGATCGATAATAGATGCCTGCCTTGCTTCTTTGGACTCTTGGAAGCCACATCTTAACGTTCCAGTCTTTCAGTTGCTGCTCCTGCTGGAGAATGAATTCAGTGAGAAGTACAATACAGGACTGCTATAGGCAAGCCACAGACCACAATGTCTGGCCCCAGAATGGAGTATTGAATTGAAAGTACTTGCTGAGCTCACCTGGGAAAATATCAGCCTGGCAGGAGGATTTCCTTGTGTAGGTGTATTGTGTTTCTTTTATTCTCTGCTAAGTGGATTTGATTTCCTTGGGGTGGGGGTGTCTTATCTTGCCAGATGGTCTCCAGATAACTGCAGGTTTAAGGATTATGTATGTAATCTCTAATCACACTATACTAAAGTCACATTCAAATTACATCTCCGCAGCAATTTAATGTATCTTAAATTTAAATATGACGAAGAGGCATGAATATGCTGTACAATATGTTTCAGAATCTGCCTCTTAGAAAAATACAGTGACTGACCTTGATATACTGCTGCTGTGCTACTAATTGGTGGAGTTACAAATTTAGCTCGCAGGAAGCTGCAAAATATATGTTTTAGATACATTTTGTGTTGGTATTAACTGCACAAGATTTATAGCTGCCATAGTATTACTCTATGACATTTTAAAAGACCCTAAATAGAAAGGGTTTTTTTTTCATTGTAGGAAATTATCAAAACATGTCAAACCAAGTAAAGCTGGTCACGGGTTCTGTGTTTATTTACACTGGTGCACTGGAGCTGTGTTCCAGGAGCTTAATTTTGGCACCCTTCAGTAGGCAGTACTAAATCAAGTTCCAGTAGTGGAAATGTGACAGAAGTGTGTGATCGTAGCACTGTTCATATTTTGGTTGAGAGGGAAGCTCATGAAATGAACAAAATGTAAATTGTTCATCTTCTGGGCAACATAAGCAAGCTCATTAATTTGTGTGCAAATGCAAATGTTGGCCTCATGGTGGTGGTGAAGGAGGAAATGTCAGAGAGGGTCACTAAAAAGATTTGGAGACATCCTCTGAGTAGTATTCATTTCCTCAGCAAAGTCTGTGGCCTATGGTCTGTACTAAAGTTTGGAAAGTTTGGGATGGGTTTACTCTTATTCTCAGTTCCAAGTGGTGAAAATTGACAGTATTTTCTAGAAGGTAAAAGTAAATGCACTTTGACTGAAATTGAGAGTAATGGTGTATATTATGACTGGTAAGATTAAGTTAGACTCAAAATCCCAAGCAGCCAAAAATCCCTGCTTCAGTTGAAATATGAGGTGAAACTTGTTGCACAGAATTACAGAATTAAGCATTTCTCACACTATTGCATGACATTCAATTGTCATTTTGAGCATTTAAAGCACATTTAGTATGCATGCTGTCTCTCCAATAAGATTCATCAAAATATAATCACAAAGAAGTTTACATAAAGACCCATGACTCATCTGCTTCTGGCAACCCCGCAAAGTAGCAGTGCTTGAGTCATCTTTTCAGTGAACCATGGGCCTGTAGCAACTTCAAAGGCCAAAAAAATTACACTTTTCCATGTAAGTCCAATTTTATCAATACATGCCGGGGCGTTCTTGATGGTGTTACTTTATACCTCCATTTTGGGTGAGAAGGGAAATGAAGAGGAGTTGTAACAATACCTTATATCACTGGAAAAAAAGTTGGTGTTCCATACAAGGTGTTAAAAAACTTCACACTTTCAAGAACTTTCACAAAACTACAAGATAATTTTCTGGTTCCGGCGAACAGGCAGTGCAGGGTCACATTTTAAATTGAAATATAAAATGATATAAAGCCTTTCTTTTCAAGTACCTTTCTTTGTAATTTTACTTGGCAAAAAGTAGGTTTGTAATTGTTCAATTTACACAAATGTGTGATTGTACTGTAGATGTACTTTCCAGTTTATTCAAGATAAAATGGAGATCATGAGATATTTAATGAAGTTTAACAAACAAACAAAAAAGGGTTAAAATAGTATGAAATGTAAATCCTCAAGAACATCATTAAAGACAAGAAACGTACCTGTAAATTGTACTGGAGTGAAGCACAAAATGTACTTACTTTTCACAAATGCTTAAAATTAACACAGAATGGGAAACGTCTGCAGCTCTTCACTCATCTCCACTCATTTAGCATTTTTTTCTCATCCCATCAGGCAGAAATCTGTATCTTACTTAGGAGAGAAGCAGAATAAAAATCCCACACAGTGCTCCAAACAATAACTCACAGGCAACCTCATTGCACCATTTCCAAGAACTGATGCTGTGAGTTTCAAAGGTTTGACCCCCTGCAGGTTCTTATCTTTCTCTAGGTGTTGTGACTCATGATGTCTCTGCAAGTCTCTGAGTTATTTGTTAGTTTTAAACCTCTTAAATATATTTTTACCTCACAGCGAATATTTGCGATGACTAGCTTTTTCTATAGGAGAGTGGGCCGGCTGCTCTTGGACTTTTGTGTGTGTAACAACTTTAAGTCAAAGAAATATCACCCTCACACAGTCCTAGTTACCTACCAGAGGATTATTTACAGAATAGAGAGCCAAAGTGGAAATAGGAATGTCGCCTCACATTCTGTTTGTGGGGAAACAGACAGAAAGATAAAAAATGTGTACATAAAATGTATCAAGGATGATGAAAAACATTTTGCCACAACATTTTCTTTCATGAACCAGAACTGCAACTGGATTACCATACCAGTGCTGTTGCACTTTCATTTTCTCTTATGTAAACCTCTTCATTGAAGAGAGCAGGATTAGTGAATTGTGTAATTATGGTGTATGTGTTTTAAATTAAAACAGCCAAAGGATTTCTGAAGCTCTGCCATTAGAGGCACACATAACACAGGGGAGGTTGCTGCAAAACAGCCTCATCAGCAGAAATCAATGTGTGTGTCAAGCCCAGTGCCTATGGGGTGTTTTCTATTTCCTGCACTGGCATTAAAACAAAGAAAATGGTTCGATCTACCAGCTTTCACCAGACATTTAGTGTATAATTTAGTATAGAAAGGCAGCAAGATTCTTCATCTCTGTCTAAGTCAGACCCTCATTACAGTGTTAGGAAGGATTGTATCAGGGTCTGTATCATGAAGCGAGTTCAACTTATTCTGGCTTTCTTTGGGTTATCTAGCTTGAGTGTAACCTTGGCCTTACTGGATAACTGGTACCATGAAGCCAGTTATCACCTGGCTCTGGTAAAACTGGGTTTTCCTATCAGTGAAAGAGGAGAAGTTGTTAATTAGAAGCACCAGCACCATGAGTGAAGTAGGCCACTGAAAATAATGTAAGATGGAGCAGTGATACCTGTGGGGAAAATCAAAAAGTGATGTTATGGCAGGTGAACTGTAAACAGTAGTCACATAACTAGAACAGAATAAGAAGCTGTAGAAACTCTAGAAATAATTTTCAAATATTAAGGAAATACTAAGAATATACTGTACATTAGCCCAGTATTATTTTAAGTGTTATACTCAATTCGAGTTTTTTCAAGTTTCTTACAAAGGTCCTAACTAAGACGACCTCAAAGAAGTAGAAGCAGATGGCCAGCTGATGTCCAACATGCACAAGCATTTTGTGTGTAAGGTAATAATTCACCAAACCAGAAGATGGCATTGGTGTGTATGAAGGTGATGGTGAACGGCAGCAGCCGATGTCATTTGTCTGTGCCTTCCAACACTCTTAGTTGTTGGGGAAAAAAAAGTACTTTATGATGTGATACTGATATGGTTAAGGTTTGGTTAGGTTTCGATACAAAAAGTATTTGGTTTGGAAAGGTTATGGTTAGGGTTAAAATAAATACTTTATTAAGGTTATAATGGTTATAAACAGTTTGGAAAGGATCATGATTAAAAGAATACCAGCGTTGATTGAATAAAATGGGACGCTAACAGTGATCCTCTGTAAGCAGTAAGTTGAGTGTATGCACTCAAGCCAACACTTGGATGGCTCATTCATTTAACGCCAGCCTCCTCCCACTCTGGAGTTTGTTGATGTGTAATAATGTCACCTGACCTCTTCTGCTCCTGACAACAATAATTACTTCAGCACAGTTGTGCTTTTACTGTAGCTATTTCATTATGTACTGCTTTGGCTTGCTCCTGTACCTACCACAGTGTCTTTTTTTGGTACTACCGGTGGGTGCTGTCCTCCACCCATACTACTGCTACTCATGTACTAATAGTAGCAGAAAGCTTGTAGTTTACCATATTGATCAGCATATTTATTCTACCACTCATCCACACTCTCTATTCTGTCACTCTGCTTTGACTTTGCTGCATCTTCTGAAGCCTTTCTAAGCTAGTATAGTTCAAATACTGTAGCTCTCAATTTGGCAGTCTGTGAAGAAAGAGCCTTGGGGAGGCTGGAGTCTCAATTTACTGCTTTGAATGTCGGCCAGTAATAGAAAGATTTGGGTTGTGCAAAGGAAATGCAAGCCATTACTGACCACTACAGATGTTGACATTTGGTTCTGTGAGTTCCAAACTACTCCCAAATGTATAAGATAGGAATTGGGTATAGAAATGGAAGAAATGTGTTGGTGTAGTCAGTTGGAAAGACATTGGAGCAGTGATTAGAAATGTGAGGGCAGTGGGAGTGTCAGTGTTGGTGGAGAAACCGCAGCAGTGGGGGGTGCTGAATACATATTTTAAAGTTGTGAAGGCGGTGTGTTCAAGCTAAAACAAGGTGTTAAGCTGCTTTTTTAGTAAAGCATTGTTTTGTACTCTATTTTCATGTGATATGCAAGTGAAGCTGTTTGAACAATGATATACTGTATTTGAAAGCGTATTGCTCATTTTGATGATAAAATGGAAAAAAGTTTCTTCCTGAACCTCCCATGAGCCCACATGCTTAGCAGGTGACCCAATCATTCATGTGTGGTTATGTTTCAACAGGCATGTTTAATGTAATGTGCTGTCTCCAGCCTTATTCTGTTGGGAAAGCCTAGAAAATCACACTGTTCAAGGATTCATTGTGCTTTGCACCATAGCTTTGTTGTGAAACCGTCATTCATCAAGGTCAAATCCCATTCCCACCCTGTACTCCTGCTATAGAGACTGCAGTTTCTCTGAAAAGTCTCATTTGTATAGATCTGTGCAGTTTGGTAAGATCCTCTTGCCTCTAATGAGTCAGCAACACCTTGGTGAGCTGCTCCTTGATCCCTGACAAGATCAACACCAACACCAAACACCAAGGGTTACACAGTGATGCCATGCTGTTGTCTGAAGGGTCTCAGGGCCGCTGAGGCTTTCCGTTTCACACTCATGCTGGTACAGGAATGTTCTATTTAAATACATTAGGACAGAAAAATGTTGAGCATAATTGTTCATGTTCAGTGTATTGGTGATGTGGCCATACAAAAACCCTAGGAAAACAAAGTGTACTCTGTATAAACAGACAGAAGATAACAGAAAGAAAGATACACAACACAGGGTGTGAGTTTCCATTTCTCACTTCTTTCTGTGTTTTAAGGGGGGACTGGTAAAGGCCAGAGTAGAGACCTGAAAAGATTTCCTTGGTCTGTTGGAAGATGGATTGGTTTGTATGCTGTGTCCTCTGACCAGCCCCCATGCCCTTTATAGTTTTTCTGACTCATGAATTGAATGATTAGGTAAAGGATGTGCATTACAGCCTCTGGTATTCCAGTCAACCAGCCAATAACTAGGTGCAACCAAACCTGATAATGGAGCTGCCTCACTACAGGAGGCTCAGGTGCAAGTAAGGTTTCGGGCTGAGTAAAATCATGTCCAGGCTGTATGACATTTAAAATCAAAGCAAACTCACTCATCAGCCGCAGGATGCTGAAGAATGACTTTTGCTTCTTTTTTTTTGTTTTTTGATAAACGATATGAAGAGTAAAAAAAAACAACATATATATATTACAATGCATGGCGGGTTTCACCCCAAGTCCAGCAT
>NW_018127918.1:2474560-2474936 GCF_001952655.1 Monopterus albus
TATCTCATATCAGCATTCTTCACACAAACGTGACCCATATTTAATTTGAGGTTAAAATTTATTCCAATTGAGCTTATTTCTAACTAGAAATAATAAAAGTTTATGGTCTTACCTTTACTTGTACAGGACATCCATTTGTCAGCTGATATGTATTACAAACCCTTTTACCGTTCGAATCCAATATGTATGTATTTGTTCTCAATAAAGAAGATCCTTCTGGATAAAAATGCCCAGACTGTCAAAAATGTTTTGATTGAAAGTCCAGATTTGCGAATTTTCTCATCTTGGAAATGTAATCTTCCATTTTGATAAGGCCGGTTGTAAAGGAAATATAAACAAGCATGAAGAAGATTGTAGGTAGCGCAAGAATCTGTGA
>NW_018127918.1:2475691-2496538 GCF_001952655.1 Monopterus albus
CCAGAACCTTGATATGCTTCTTACGGAGCCACTCCTTGGTTATCCTGGCTGTGTGCTTCGGGTCGTTGTCATGTTGGAAGACCCAGCCACGACCCATCTTCAATGCTCTGACTGAGGGAAGGAGGTTGTTGCTCAAAATCTCACAATAAATGGCCCCATTCCTCCTCTCCTTAATACAGTGCAGACAGGTGCTACTACTTTAGATTAATGAGTGGAGTAGAGGTGGACTTTTTCAAGGCACAGTAACAGGTCTTTGAGAGCCAGAATTCTTGCTGTTTCTCAGGTGTTCAAATACTTATGTTCAGCAGTGCAAGACAAATAAATTCTTTAAAAATCATACAATGTGATTTCCTTAAATTTTCTTTTTCATTCTGTCTCTCAGAGTGGGAATGCACCCACAATGTGAATTTCAGACCCCTCCATGATTTCTAAATGCGAGAACTTGCAAAATCGCAGGGTGTTCAAATACTTCTGTTCCTCACTGTATATATATATATATTAATATTAATGCATATTTGATGAATGTTAATTTTTCTTAACATTGTGGCTTAAAATTTTGAGTATCCCTTCTGATTACACTGAAAATCGAATTCTTTTATATGTCAAATGTTCATGTTACAGGTTAAGTTTAATCTTTACATTTAGAAAAATATAAGTCGTTAATACATTAACACTTTTGCTTTTCTTTGTTAAACAACAGACAGTCAAACAAGGCAATGGTATAATACTATCTACTCCAGTTAACTGTCAAGTGGATTGATTCTTTCCATCCTGATAATTACTTACCAGCACTCAGTCCCTGAATTGGACAGATGGCTATCACAACACTGAGTGTCTCCTGATAACAATGAAATATGTGTTTTCCTCTTTGATATCTACTCACAGGCTAATCAGGTGCACATTGCTTAGAACTGTGCTTAATATGTGATCCATAAGTTGTCAAATACCTAAATTCCATAAGTAAATAATATTTTATAATAGCTAACTTTTATAACTACTGACCTAATGTTTCTTACTCTTTATTGTTAACTTTCTAAATTTACAGCCAAAGACTTGATGGCTTATTAGAAAACAAGACTGACTGAATTACTTGACTATTAAGACTCACTAGTTAGAGAGAGCTTCCATGTCCTTGCAGCCCCAGGAGTTGTTGTTATTAATGACTTATGACTGATCTTTGAAGCACTAATGAATTATTTATCACCTGTTCTTAAAACCATTAATTACATCTCATAAACCCTTTGAGGAGGTGCTTTATTAGAAAGTGGTGCCAACATCACTGAACATGCACGGAGGCAGGGAGGGAATGTGGCGTAACTCAGAGAACAAATGCTACCCTCTAGCATCAAGGCAGTCTCTTCAATCAGGAACATGAAAAGACTGAATGAGCACTCCACAGTGTGCAGCTGACTTGTCTTGCTTGAATGCACTGCGTGATGAAGCCCAACCTTTAAATGCTCTCATAGGGTTCATGTGTACATGAATGCCTTATACTGTGACATTATCATGCTGGTATTGGTGCACATTTCATATGTGGTATTTATTTCATGTCTTTTTTAATCAATGTAAGTGTTATCTCACAGTCTGTTTTCCATCATTACTGGGGCACAGTCTATGGTCAATATACCCTGGATGAGTGAAGTTTTCAAGCAGAAACTACATATTCCACAATACCCAATCTCTTCTTTGCTGGGAGTCACTGGCCTGCTGGCTTTTTTCTGTGTGTGTGGCATTTTTTGTTATAGTTCACAGTGTGGTGAGACAGGGAACATTACAAAACAAAGACAGAGGAGTAAATTCAGGAGGGGTTATGCAGGCAAGCTGTGGGCAGGACACAAACCAACGATGTTATGTTTACATCCCATCAGGTAAACATATAACCTGTATCCCTTTTTGGAAATCTGACCACAGAGCAGCATAGGTGTCAGAAAATCTCCTCAAGGTCTGATATCACATAGGCTGAAGCCACATTTAACTTTCAAAGAGTTTACTTTCTAAAGCACACTGGCCTTAAAATTCAAACAGTCAGTCCACGAACTTAGACATTTATGGTACCCCGACCATAAATATGGGGGCGACTGTGGTTCAGTGGGTAGAGCAGGTGTCTCCCTACCGGAGGGTGGGAGGTTCGAATCTCGGTGCTTGCAGTCCATATGCCAAAGTGTCCTTGGGCAAGACACTGAACCCCCAATTTGCCCCCGATGGTTAGAGCCATCGGTGTGAGTTAGCGCTGCAAATGGCTGTCTCGGTTCTGTACCGGAAACAAATTCCTTGTGTGTAACACACTTGGCCAAATAAAGGCGATTATTATTGGCCCTTGTCCACTTCATCCGAGACCGGGTCGTGGGGGCAGTAGCCCGAGCAGAGCCTCTCAGACTTCCCTCTCCCCACACACCTCCTCTAGCTCCTCAGGAGCCAGGAGACATAGTCTCTCCAACATGTCCTGGGTCTGCCCTGAGGTCTTTTCCCAGAGGGACATGCCCGGAACACCTCCCCAGGGAGGCATCCAGGGGGCACCCTAAACAGGTGCCCGAGCCACCTCAACTGGTTCCGCTCAACATGGAGGAGCAGCAGCTCTCCTCTGAGCTCCTCACGGATGACTGAGCTCGGCACCCTATCCCTAGGGGTGTGCCCAGCCAATCTCTGGAGGAAACATTTCTGGCCACTTGTATCAGCGATCTCATTCTTTCGGTCATGATCCAAAGTTCATGGCCATAGGTAAGGCTAGGAACATAGATTGACCGGTAAATTGAGAGCTTCATCTTACGACTCAGCTCCTTCTTCACCACAACGGACTGGTACAGAGACCACATTACTGCGGACGCCGCACTGATCCGTCAAACAGCCACTCCATTTTTCCCTCGCTCATGAGCAAGACCCCGAGATACTTAAACTCCCCCACTTGAGGGAGCAACTCGTCCCCAACCCAGAGAGAGCAATGCACCTTTTTCCGACTGACATCCATGGCCTCGGATTTGGTGGTGCTAATTCTCATCCCCGCCGCTTCACACTCGGCTGCAAACCCGTAAGCTGTACGTCTTGAAATGATTGAGCCTCCCTGCCGCTTCACACTTGGCTGCAAACCCCTCCAGTGCACGCTGTAGGTCTTGAACTGATGAAGCCAACAGAATCACATAATCCATAAAAAGCAGAGACAAGATTCTGTGGCCACCAAAACAGACACCCTCCGTTCCCTGGCTGCGCCTAGAAATTCATCCATCCATCCATTTTCTAAACTGCTTAGTCCCAAGCGGGGTCACGGGGGGTTGGAGCCAATCCCAGCCAGGGTACACCCTGGACAGGTCACCAGTCCATTGCAGGGCTACCACACAGACGAACAACCACTCCTACGGGCAATTTAGAGTCACCAATCATCCTATGCTGCACGTCTTTGGACTGTGGGAGGAAGCCAGAGCACCCGGAGAAAACCCACGCAAGCACGAGGAGAAAATGCAAACTCCGCACAGAAAGTGCCGGGGCTCGAACCCGGAACCTTTTCGCTATGAGGCAACCACCACGCCACCGTGCTGCCTGCCTAAAAATTCTGTCCATAAAAATAATGAACAGAGTCGGTGACAAAGGGCAGCCTTGGTGAAGTCCAGCATGCACTGGAAACAGGTCTGACTTACTGCCGGCAATGCAAACCAAGTTCCTGCTCCGGTCATACAGGGAACAGACAGCCTGTAACAATGAGCCCTGCACCCCATAATCCTGAAGTACCTCCCACAGGATGCCACAAAGGACGCGGTCAAATGCCTTCTCCATATCCACAAAACACATGTAGACTGGTTGGGCAAACTCCCATGAACCCTCCAACACCCTAGTGAGGGTATAGTGCAAGTCCAGTGTTCCACGGCCAGGGCAAAAACCACATTGTTCCTCCTGAATCCGAGGTTCGACTATCGGCCAGATTTTCCTCTCCAGTACCCTGGCATAGACTTTCCCGGGGAGGCTGAGAAGTGTGATCCCCCTATAGTTGGAACACACTCTCTGGTCCCCCTTCTTAAAAAATGGGACCATCACCCCAGTCTGCCAGTCCAGAGGCACCGTCCCTGAGCTCCATGCAATGCTGCAGAGGCGTGTCAGCCAAGGCAGCCCCACAACATCCATAGACTTGAGAAACTCAGGGCGGACCTCATCCACCCCCGGAGCCTTGCCACCGAAGAGTTCCTTAACTACCTTGGCAACTTCAGCCAAAGTAATGGACAAGTCCCCTCCCGTGTCCCTAGCCCTGGCTTCCTTTACGGAAAGCATGTCGGGGGATTGAGGCGATCTTCAAAGTACTCCTTCCACCGGCCGATGACATCCTCAGTTGAGGTCAGCAGCACACCACCTCCACTGTAAACAGTGTTGGCAGAACACTGTTTCCCCCTCCTGAGCTGCCGGACAGTTCTCCAGAATCTCTTTGAAGCCAACCAAAAGACTTCCTCCATGGCCTCACTGAACTCCTCCCAGGCTCAGGTTTTTGCCATGTCAACTGCCAGGGCTGCATCCCACTTGGCCTGTCGGTACCTGCCAGCTGCTTCAGGAGTCCCATGAGCCAACCAGGCCCGATAGAGCTCCTTCTTCAGCTTGACAACATCCCTTACTTGCGGTGACCACCACTGTGTTCGGGGATTGCCACCGCAACAGGCCCCAGAGACCTTACGGCCACAGCTCCCAGCAGCCGCCCCGACAATGGAGGTGAGAAACATAGTCCATTTGGACTCATTGTCCCCAGTCTCCCTCAGCACCTGTTGGAAGCTCATGAGATTTATTGATTTTTTTGTATAAAATTCACAAGCTACTCAGCAGTAATTCAAATTATAAGCATATTAGGTTATTAAAATTAGCTCTATCTTTATCAGCTGCTACACTAAATCTGATGTACATCAATGTAAATTGTGCCATTTTGCATAATTAATACGTTTAATTTTGGTACTTTAAGTACATGTTCTGCTAATGCTTTCATTTAAGTACCATTTTGAATGCAGGACTTTTACTTGTAGCAGAGTATTTTTACACTGTGGCATTTGTACTTCTACTTAAGTAAACAGTGTGAGTACTTTGTCCACCACTGTATGACTGGGAATAAACACAGGGCTTCTTGTGAGTTCAGGCAGTTAAGACTGAGCAGGAAGGTCCAGAGGCTGAGTGAGTTCAAAACAAGGTCAGAAACAAGCTAACAGTCCAGATTAAAAATAAGTCCATGGGGTGTCGGCAAAGAGTTCAGGGTCCAAACACAAGGGAAACAGACTGAACACAAAGACAGAACAAAATAACTGAGCTGGGGAAAACAAGGGGCAGAAACAGGAACAGGACTGGGATTGCAACAGGTCCTATTGACTGGTATTCCCCTGACATTGGCTGTGTCATCATGGGGTTGACACTTTTGGCTTTGAGTGAAAGTTTTCAACAACTAATGCCTGGACTGCTATGACATTTGGTAGTAATGTTCATGGACCCACCAGGTAATAACTTTGGTCATCCCTCAGCTTCTTCTCTAGCATGAGCATCAGGTCAATAAATTTAATTTGTCCAATCCTTCAAGGTCTGCAAAACATCAGCCACAATTAAACTTTACATTTAGTGCCAATTAGCAAATGTTTGCATGTGCCCTACCAGCAGGTCCAGGTTTTCACAGTTTGTTTGATATTTAGTACACGTCACTGGTTTTGGCATTTAATCTTTATATAATAAAATGTATATATTTCCTACTATATAGTAGTGTAGTGTTGGGGGTGGAGAGACACTTGGCAGGGTCCCCCAGAATGCCTTAGGGAGGAAGCACCTAGAAGGATCTCGCATAATGCCTGTCTGGGTGGGATGTATTTAGTCTGGGGTTGGAGGAGATTGATCAGTGCTCGGTGTGTTCTGTGCGGTTGCCAGTGTGGGGAAAAATAAAGAGGAGAAAAAGGCAACTTCTATTTCCGGCTTCTTCCTCAAGCTACATTACAGTATATTATACCTAAATATCTAGATAAATAGCTTTTACTGTTTGCACTGCACTCAGCATGGGAGAAAAACCTTACATCTTCATGTTGCATGCTCCTTCCTTGTTGAGACTTTTTAAGAATCCCCCAGGCTTATGAATAGTTGACATTATTGAAGATGCAAGGTTTTCATGTTTGAACAGTTATTTGTAATTTGCTGGTTTGTCTGCTACTAAACATCTGCCTCAGGCAAGCTCAGAGTAAAACAAGGGAAGGAGTTGGCTCCACTCATTGGCTTTATATTAAATCTCTTGACATTCTCCAGGGTGCTACCAGCCAGGATAAAGGATCTGAATTACAGACAGGGCAAGCACTCACAAATTTTCTGCTTGCATTATTATTATTAATGATAATAATTGATTAATTTTAATAAATCATTACCAACAGTCCACATTTATACACAGAAATTTTAGGCTCTGCCTCTCTCTGGGTTTATGTATGTTTACTCCATGTGCTGGTAGCAGTGGTTATATTTAGCCCAACTCCACTGCTCAGTGATCAATCAAAGCTTTTTATTTTTAATCACACATTATTCAAAGCAGTCCTAACTGGCATCATGAAGCAAAAAAGTGTTAATGTTATACATCAAGTAAAACATCAAGTGTGCTGAGAAAAGAACACAAGATGTCCCAGCAGATGAACCAGATCATTTTCTGTAAAAGTCTGTACCAAGGAAAATTACACTTGTTGTTTCTTAGTCCGTAGTGTTTTTTCCTTTTTTAACATGTGAGCCAAACCAAAAGTCAACTTCGAAAAAAGTGACCTTTATGGAGAATCTTTACATAGATGTCCATTTAGAGTAAGTCTGACACAAACATGTCAACAGCTAACAGATTCCTTTTGTATTCTGGCTAACACAGGATTTAAGTTCAGTAACTACAACTGACAACATCACATGGTGAAACAACAGATGAATATCTGATACTGCCTTAAGACATACCAGCTCTAGTGATGTAATACAATTAATGTTTCAACACCGCAACAAACTGACCATTATGGAACATGCAGGCAGCATACAGATCCCATATGTCAAAGATTTGTATTACTTTGCCTTTTCATGACTATTTTTAGGTGTTGTGAGTTTCCAGAGCTGGCTGCATCTTCATAGTGAACAGCGGAGCGGCATCAGTTAAACAGCACACTGCTCGCCAGCTCCTACAAGAGAACAAAATGGGCCCAAAGGATAAAAGCAATTAGAGGTTATTTTTTTCCTGGCTGCCTCTCATTTGCTTTTTTTGTTCATAATGAAAGTATTTTTTTATTTTTTATTTTTTTGTCTTGCATGCTCCCTCCTGATTTTTCAGTTTCTGGAAGATAAATTGTGCTATTAATTGAAATTGAAATGCTGAAAATTCTAATCAGCCCCTGCTCACTTTTCTTGAGCCAAAGCTCTTTTTACATTTAACCCAACTGGTCATTTCCAATTAATCCCGGATTTCACTGTAATTGGCTCCCACATCCAGACTGTTACGGGGATCTCTGCACTCTCCGATTGCCTTTCTCCCACATTCGCCACTTGCAGCTTTTCTGTTGTATGCCAATAAAAGGCCACCAATGACTTCATTTATAATGAGTGAGGTAAAAAAAAAAAAAAAAGCATTGGTACTCATGAGTCATGTCCCCATTTTTTGTTCCACCTTTGGTGCTGTCACCAGCTCCCAGATTCTTAAGGTTTATATCAAGAACTCAGACAATGATCTTTTGGATCAAACTGCTGCTTTCATCCCTTTAAATCAAGCTAAATTGGAAGTAAAATTAAGACTGAAAGCCTTACAAAATAGCAGTAACCCAGACGAGGAACATACATCTTTCCTAGAACTGTGCAGCATTTTTGTTATTTTGTCAGCCTTTAGGATAAGAATTGAGGAAATCTTTTAAATTCATTCACATTTCTTTGCATATGCATAAACCATACATCTCCAAACATGCACTCATATAAAAACAAAGAAGCGATTAAACCCCATATGTGAGAAACTTTCTAGTAGAGACTGTACGCACACAAAGAAATACAATGCAGTCTGTGTATCTGTGCTGAAAATCTGCCCTACAGAAGCGCTCAGCAGGCGTTTTCCTTCTGGCTTGTACAACACAGTATCTGACAACAGACTCCTGCTGGCTAACATAATGTAATCCGTCTGTGTCCTCCTCTCTGCACTCTCCGAAACCATGAGTTTCGGAGAGTGCAGAGATCCCCGTAACAGTCTGGATGTGGGAGCCAATTACAGTGAAATCCGGGATTAATTGGAAATGACCAGTTGGGTTAAATGTAAAAAGAGCTTTGGCTCAAGAAAAGTGAGCAGGGGCTGATTAGAATTTTCAGCATTTCAATTTCAATTAATAGCACAATTTATCTTCCAGAAACTGAAAAATCAGGAGGGAGCATGCAAGACAAAAAAATTCATTTCAATTTCAAAATAACCAGTTTCACTTTCTTTTACATAAATGCACACTCTCAATACACTACACATGCAAATGCATTCTCTCCCTTAAATATGTAGTTAAAAAACACTGTAAATGGCTTTTAACACAAATCCCAGTCAGGTGGTTGGTATAGCAACAGGTTTACAAGGTCAGTGTTTAGAATGAATGCTGTTCTTATTCATCCATGTATTCTGTGGTACCACACAAGGCTCTTTAAAACCTGAGATGGTTAATACTGTAGGTGTTGTGTTGTGCTGTGAATACACACAATGACGGCAGACGTGCTGGCCTGGTGCTCAGAAACCAAATGTCTACTTGAATCAGTAACTCAGTTTGACTGACATACAGTACATGAGGCACATTTAAGCATGAGTATTTTTTGTTTTTCGAGTGTGGACTGGAAGGCAGCTGAAGAGTGAACGCACCTCCCTTCATGAGCCATTTGGTTGTGTACATCACTCATATCCCTTGCGGCTGCATGTGAGACTGATGAATTGGGAACAGAAAGATTGAAATCATTATTAGCAGTTACAGTCAACATAATTTACATTTGAGACGCGAAATTCAATTTCAAGGCACTCCAGCTCTGAATTAATGTTATTTTCAGAATTATATCTCATAATTGTGATGTCTGTATCTCATGATTATGAATACTGATTTCATAATTACAAGCTCTGTGTTTCATAATTATGAGGAAACTGTAACACAAAGATAACAATAGGTCCTGTAATTCTGAGAAGAAGATCTCCAGATCGACAACATTTGTATCTCGCATTTAGTACACATAAGACTTAGTCTACAGCGATGTTAACGGCTCTGTGAGGCTGTGCACAGCAACTTTTTGAGCTAAATACAAACATCTGCCTGCAACCATGTTCGCAATGAAATTCCTAACATACAAATACTAAGCAGATGTCATGTTTGCCATGTGTACCAGCTTAGTTTAGTGTGTTAGAATCCTAACATTTGGTGTTAGCACTTCACACAATGTTTAGCAAAGGCTGAATTAGTTTTGCAGATCTCATGTCAAAATAGTAAAATTTCACTCAAAACTAAAAACTGTCAGCCTCAGGGTGGCAGTAGAGCAAAGGTCAGGGGACCACCAGACTCTGTAGGATTCATCCTAAGGGCACCGTCAATAAGCTATAAAAGAAATGTTTTACATTTTAATTCTTTCCTTTCCTTTCCCCAGCTGCATCCTGACCGCTTAATGAAACATTTCCAATAAAAAGAACCTTTTTTTTTTTTTTTTGGAGGGGGTTATAAAATTAGATAACCAATTAACTTTATGATTTCTCCAGAGGAAGCTGTTTCAAGTCACCATTGATGTTATACTGCTGTGTATCAGAAGGCAGAAGCCTTCAATTCTGCTATGATTATGTATTGCAAATTGTGAGCTGAGCAGCAGTTCACTGTTTCAGTGGAAACACTACAGTGTTCGTGTAGAATTAGCTGTTTAGACAAAAAATATGTTTCCACTTTATATTAAAGTGTAGAAATATACATTTTGACTCTTAAAGGACCATACATGTGTGAGCTCATTGACGACAAATCTTGTGTCTTAGCTCCAAAACAGTTGTTGAGGATTACTGGAAACAAACTGATGCATGGAAAGCAGAAAACATACAGTATATGTCAGAGTCTTTCATGGAACTGATTGAAATTAGCCCTGTTAATTCCCCCTTTTCTTTTTTTTTCTTTTTTTTTTTTTTTTTTTTTTTGCTGTGTGTATGCGACCTGTCCGGGTTTACCCCGCCTTTCGCCCGCAGCTGGCTGGGATTGGTTCCAGCCCCCCGTGACCCCGTTTGGGACTAAGCGGTTTAGAAAATGGATGGATGGACGGCTGTGTGTGTCTGCATGCATTTGCATGCAGAATAATGTTATATTCATAGTCAGGACTTGCTGATGACATGCAGTTGTTGTGGTTGTGATATAAAAAAGCAGCCTTTTTCATCTCAAACTTCATTTGATATTCTATTCCCACTTTTTGATATTGTTAATCCAACTTAAATAGTCCATCAATTCAACAACTCTCCCAATGTCTTGCAGCTGCGATGGTGATTAAGGAGGGGAAAAGAGTGAAAATGCATTCATTTTGCTCTGTTTCTCCTCATAATTTCAGTTTGCTGAAGAGTTGCGAACAGTGTTGGTGGATATTGAGCTGGGGCGGTGTGAATGATAGGAGGGCAAGGACAACAGTATTTCTGCAGGGAATTGTCAAGATGGAAATCATGAGCATGCAAACTAGAGAGAGAAACCAAATTCCCCTTTCAGATTGCACCAGCATTGACAAGTGCAAGTCCAATCATTGTCTGTGAAAAAAGCGGGTCAAGGGCCAATCAAATGATCAGAGGAAACGACACTTCGAGGCTTTAATCTGCCTTGAATGTCACACTGCAATATGGCTTTTTAAACAGATGAAAAGGGGACTGTCACATTTTATAACAGTTGCCTTGAGAAGGAAACACAGCCAGCTGTTTTTGCATCTATGTGGTGAGGAATGCTTGAAAGAGGTGGGAGAAAAAAAAATAGCCTTGTTGTTCAACAGGCTCATTTCATTGTTCAGTCGGGCCGGGAGGCCGGGCAGAAAATTATTTATTTTTCAGTATCATAAGAATCAGTTTTGGGAAGGATTTACCTCAGTTACTGATGCAAGAAATGGAATTTGAATTTTGAAATAATCCTGCAATAAACCTGAGAAATATTTTACTGATCTACAAGATAAGCTCATTTAGTTTTATAAAGACAGCAGCAGCTCAGTGGGTCCTCAGAGTGAAGGTTTAGAGTGTTTGACAAGTGGAAGATAAATCATAAGATTGTCTCTATTTTGCATCAGCTAACCCTTATCCAGACTGAATTTGAATGCACATTTTACACATTCAACACAGTTTAAATCCACTCAGGCAGGTTATTTACAACATTCATCCGGTGATAAAACGTGGTCACACGCCACAGATAATATGTTGCCTATTTATACTGTTTATTTTGCATTGTTTATTGCTTGTTTATACTATTTATTTTGTTATACTACACAGCCTTATCTTGGTATATTGTTTACTTGCCCCTTGCTGTTGCCTTGCATGGGGATATGTACATGCACATTGAGAGCCACTGTACCAGAGTCAAATTCCTCATGTTCAACACACCTGGCCAATAAAGCTGATTCTGATTCTAATTAACTCATGGAAGACATCCTTATTTTACTGAAATTAAAGGTAGGGTTGGTGATCCTGGAAAAAGCAGCAAGAGGAAGATCGATTTTGAAAGTAGATGACCAAAGAAATCCCACCCTTTCATTCTGCTTTCTCTCCAAAGCCACCAAAACACAAGATGCAGTGCAA
This sequence comes from Monopterus albus, assembly GCF_001952655.1. NCBI lineage: Eukaryota > Metazoa > Chordata > Actinopteri > Synbranchiformes > Synbranchidae > Monopterus > Monopterus albus. The sequence continues at coordinate 2,487,426 of NW_018127918.1, forward strand.
CACGCACTGCCTGACTACTACTTATAGATTTCATGAAAGCAGTATAGATAATGGATGGAGGTGGGAGAGTTTGCTAATTGCTTTGTTATATGTTGTAAAATCATAAAGTTGAAAAAAAATAAAAATGTAATGCAAATGCAATGCAAAATGCATGGTATAAAATCTATAATTTGACCAATATCAATTATAAAGCACAAAAGAAATGTTAGTTGTATTGAAGCCAAAATGTGTTATTGTTTTTCCATTCTTATTTATTAATACTGTCAACTGTCACATTTTGACTTTTTTTTGCTGTTTTGGTGACCTGTGCCATGAATACAATCATGGCTGACTTTCTTACCCTTACACTCTTCTCTTTTGTACTGGAAGTACATCATTCAACTTACTTCAAAGCTCCCAGCGAGCCAGCATTTCTAAAGATTTGCCCAGTTATCTGAAGCCAAAGTTAGATGGGCAAGAGCCAATCAAATAATCAGCCTGAAGGACACACACACACTTTAATTTTGCTTGAGACGCACACCTGAGGAGGGCTTTTGCTTTTTCAACATGAGAGACTCTCTGAAGGGGCAATTTCACATTTTATAACAGTGGCCATGAGAATCAGAGACATTATGGGCTCCTTTCAAAGCCTTATGGGAAGGTGTTCTTGGCAAGTCACTGTACGCACGCAGGATGTGGTAGTGACTTTTCACATCATTTCATCATACCTGACTGTTATGTCATATTGCATCTTTATAGACTGCCATTTTACAGCTTGTTTATGAGTTTGAACTCTATCATTGCGTAACAACCCTGTGGGTCCATCATTTTCATCATACTGATCAAATCCGAATGGTCAGCTGCTTCCATACAGATCAGTTTTAGTTGTGAATCTGCAGTGTGTTATGCATCTGGGTGATACAACACCAGTGCCAAACAGCCGGCGGCACAAGCTGTAAAGCTGCTTCATTTGTGTAATTATGAGATCATTTTCAAACATTTTCAACAGTTTGTTTCCTATTCCAACATGACAAAAGACACGTGAGGTCTGTTCAGATGAAGCACTGTCCAGCAGACCCTCCACCACAGGGAGCATCCACACTGATTCACTGCATCTGTCTTTATACATTATTGCATTATATACCCTCTGCAGTTATGAATACACAGTATATAATTTAAGGATTACATAAACAACAATAAAATGGAGACAGCTGGACTAAGACTGGAATGACAACAGGTTTTTAAAGTTAATTAAATATACATCTAAAGAATGTCCACTGTATAATTCTTTTTTCCTGTACATCAGTGATAAACACTCAACATCAGTGGCGTCAGTGTTTTCACTTTATTGTCTCTCTATCTGTTCCACCCACCATGCAGACATTCTTATGAACAACGCAGTGGATATAGTCAGTGTGGCTGCATCTAGGTTTTTAACAAATCAGTAAAAATGGCATGCTTCAAATGAAACGACATCAATAATGAAAACCCCCCTTTTCTAGTTAATATTAAAATGTATTCTGACTCTTCATTATGCTGATTATCACAGACCTATTGCTTGCCTGCCTACACAATCAAAACCAGACTGAATGGAGGAAATGATCAAAAATAACAGTCCAGTGTTGCAGCCTAGCATATGGACTTGGATCGAAGTGGGTTTTGGGATAATGCATCCAATTTCTCAGTGTTTCTTCAAAGCAACACAAGGAAGCACTGAATTTGTTACACGCCAATTTACATCATCATCACAGCATCATGACTTCTTTAAAGGTTTTTTATTTCTATTGGTGCTCATAAAAACTAATAACTCAAAACAATAACTCCTTCATTAATGCTAGTGAATACTAGTGTATCTCAGTAGTAAGATAAGATATTGTTTTAGGATACTGCAGGATATGTAACCTTTTTCAGGCTTCTCGGACACACTTTTCCTTTGCTTACAGGAAAAGCACAGATATAACTAATAACATTAACAGTGGCTGCAATGGCAGTCTGTGGTATAGGCAACATAGATTGACTTCACTTTCCCATTGTTTGGTGTCATATGGGCCCCAAGAAATTAAGAGTGAAAATAATAGTTATCATTTTTAAGTTAACCTTTTTTGATATTGGAGCATTTACGGATTAGAAAGATCAGGAGACCAGATTCTTGTTTTATTCCACACACATGCAATAACAGGTGCAATTGTACAAACAGAACACACACTCCAACTGACTAAACCTGCCAAAACTCCACAAACTATATACGCACCACCCCAGCCATTATGGGGCATCCTGCCAAGTCTCTCTCTGCCCTTCAGAGACAATATCTTAAACTTATTCAAGTCCTCCAGAGCTTGTTAAATCCAAATAGATGAAAACTTATTTTATCACTCCCCATTTGTTTTACCATGTAATAGGCAGGCACATTTAGGTACATGTATGTCTTTTGTTTGGCAAAGTAAATACACTATATTTAAAAATGTTTTTGTTGTTGTTTTAGAGAAGCAACATTGTTTATGTTCGTGATCAGTTTGAAAATGCAAGTGCCTTTTGCCATAGTATGATTATAACACACATACAGATTTGCATAGTTTCTTATACACAAGCAACGCAATACAAGCTAACTAGTGCTACTAACTATCGTATTAGAGGGCCTGTCCGCTACAGCATTACTCTGATCAAAGGAGGATCCTATATAATCTGGATCTTTAACGACATCATCTGCCTCAGACTCACCATCTATCTTAGATGCGTCCTGCTCATATGCTCAGTGAGACATAAATCCTTCTCAAAGACAGTGAACCTATTTTTCCTCATTGCAAAGTTAAATCCTGAAAGTGATTAGCACACAAAAAGGAATGACTGAAATGGCTCTGTCCTTCCCATGACACTGTTCATGTGGGCAAGAGTTCAGACCTCTGTCAGATTGATGAGGGGACAGTGGCCACTGTGGTCATATAAGTCCTGGATATATAGAGGGCTTCACGGTCAAGTGCAAGGACAGCAGCAGCCGTGGCCTTCATAAAATTTATGTCCTGCCACTAATGTATGTATTATCACCCTTTCCCTAAATTTCCCCTTATTCTTGAAAAGAGGCTTGTGTAGGCTAGTTCATTCTGCCATGATGCTTTGGTATTCATCCCAGGGATAAGGGCAAGATCACTCAAGTCATGTCTGACAGCAGGTTATCGATCTGGAGGCAATTTTAGTCCTGTGTCATGAGAAATGAAGGGCTTCTCTGGTTCTCGGTATGAGCAAGTCATATCGGTCCTGCACATCTTTAATCCACTGTAGGATTGGCTGAGGCTCAAAACAAGTCAAGATGTGAATGCACTGTTTGCCTTTGTTGTTACCGCTGAGGGGCTGCTATACTGTATATCTTCATTCATTCATAAAGCTCTACTCTATGTTGTGAGCCTCTGTGAGCTCCACTGCTGCAAGAACACATAGCTACTATTCAAAAATCGCCTTACATTTAATAATTTTAGACGGTTTTCCGATGGGTGATTGGTTTTGTGTTTTGTTTAGTTTTGAACTTCTGCCATGAGTCATTCACACATCTATCATTATTTTATACTATTTTCCAGGCAGGCTTTTTTTTTCAGATTTTGACTTGGCATCATTTGATCATTAAACACACCTAATGCCCAAACAGCTTCCATGAATCCAAATTATTTCAGTTCTTTAAGGATGTCTAAATGAACTGAACAGTCAGAACAAAGGTTTGAACATTCAGTTGAAATGTTTATGTACAAACCTCAGCCCAATAAAACATTCTTTTGAGAGAGCAAGAATAGCTGACATCCAAAACAGAGACTAAATATCCGACACCAGTTGTTGATGCTCACAGTTGGTTAAGACAGCTTCACTGATTATATCACCAGTGTTATTTTGTTGATGCCTGATTTCTGGTTAGCTGGGAGGTTAATTCATTCAGAATGTTTGTGGTGATGAAGAACTGCATGTATGCCCCTCTTGTTTCCACAAACTTGTTAACAATTAATTGAAGTAGCTTGCTGCTAAGTCCAGATCCTTCCTGTTCTGGTCTCTGGTCATTGGAAGGCTGTACTTTCTTGATCAACAATCTAGTGTCACTCTTTAGCTGTTTGATTCCTTGTTGTTGTTTACAGCTCTGCGTTTGTATGGATTAGGAAAATAAATACACTGAGCTGCAACAAAATGCCACTTCTATTTCGACACTGAATTATATCATGTTTTCATATTTAAACTGAGCAATCTGTTACATCTAAACCTGCACCGAAACCAACCACATACATATTTATGGGAACCACTGTGGATATCCATGAAAGTACATGATTATAATTATCACTCTGAAAGTTGTTGTGAGTGACAAAACCACTCCTTTGTTTATTCCCATACATCTCTTGACCCCTGCTAGCCTTAAATCACTCTGCCACAAAATGACCACATGCAGCCATGGTGCATTTTCTAATATGATTGTTTCCAGCCAAATGTATATGCCCCTTCTACAACCACCCATTTATTTCACCCTTGATATTAAATCAAGTCCAGCTCAATGTGGTAAGCTATTTGATGGGGATACAAAATTGTCTGTCTCATCCATTCCCCAGCTTGGCCAGTTCCTAGCAACCAACAAGATTAGACTGTCTGTTTCGCAGTGGTTTAGAAAGACCCGGACTGCAGGCAGATACCATAATCACATTATACAGACTTAATGCATGCATGCAAGAACACCAAATAAACACATATTATACTGTATGTGCCTGCACACAACCAATCACACACTCCCACTCCCACACAACTGATAAGCCAGTGATTCAATAGAGGATGTGGAAATAAACAAAACTCTGCCATCTTCATTTATTTAAAAAATTAAAAAGTGTTACAAATGGTGAACTTGTACTACTTCACTTTACTTCAAGTTGTATTTATAAAATGGCTGAGGAAGAGCTTAGTTAGTAATAGTTTTGATGAGCTATTCAAATACAAAAATACTATGGACCTGATGTAAGTATAGCATATGGACAAAATATTTTATAAGAGCATTCATTGAACCAGTGGGTCCTGGACGTCTTCCTGTCTTCTTTATGGTACAAGAAATAAAGAAACATACTGTATGTAAACACAGATTACTGTGATCGCTGAAACATCTGTATGCAACATTTCATTGAAAGGGAGTGCAACAAGTAGCTTTCACAGTGATGGCACTAGAGAAATTGTAATTGTCAAGCAGTAAAAACATCTGGGTGGGTCAGGTGACAAAGCCACGCCCACACCCCTGTTGTGCTTTTGAGCAAGGTTCCACTGGAGCTGTGGCCACCAGGTCAGACTGTGGTTGTCGTGGGCAGCTTCCATCTGTGAATGTGTGTAACTATGTAAAAGAGAAGTGCCCTCTTAGAGAACCTATCCTGTCTAAATAAAGGTAAAACAAACAAACATTTCAATCATACTCAGGCTGGGATGTCTCCCTGAAGTATGCCTTATCATTACTACCTAGACATGCGTTTTACCCATTATAGTCTGCACTGAACCTCATCATATTTTCTTGCTTTCTTTTTGTACTTGTGACATTAGTCCAAAAGCACTCCCACTCTGGACGTCACACCCGTTTACTGAGTTCAACCCCCACAATTACTCTATCTGTTGTAAATTAATGGTTTGTTGCATCTATATCCACGATTATGCTTTCAGAATGGGGTGCAAGGGTACTCAGCTTTCCTTATTCTTGCAGTTGAGCTTATTAAAATGTAATATTTGTTAAAAGGGGTACAAAGTTTTTCTTCCAAACAAGACTGTAGGTTTCAGAGTGTATACAGTAAATATAAGCGAGACCAGTGGTACTAGTACTTGGACTTCTCTTTTAGATGCTGTTCTGTCTGCCTTCATTTTGCCGTGTGATTGATGGTTTAATAAGTGTAAGAAGCCTAAGTGACATCCTCGAAGGCGTGTTTGTAATGAAGGGCTATAAAAGTAAATGAACTTGAACTTGAAATCACTGTCTGGTCAAATGACTGTTCAGTTGTTGGTTTCGATCAACAGGCCCATCACCCATAGCAGACACAACATCAAGGGTCTAACTGTGAAATGGGGCAGGCAGGAAACATTAGTGACATTATACATGAAGAAACTCCCAAGCTGTGCCCAGCATGCTGTAGCTGCAGGGACAAAACTGCATAATAGACAATGACATGGTCAGTGATAGTGAGATAAGATGACAAGCCAGAGAAAAAAAAACATGATGATAGATAGGGGGATTACTGTGATCCACTGCAAGGTAAATCACTGTGTGTGACAGGTGCCTGACAGAGAAAGGGCAGACAGCTGCACACACACACACATAAACAGGCTTATGAATCAAGATCCAGGAGCAGATATATTTAGCAACATATGCTGCCCATAGAGAAAGACAGCTCTCCTGGAAATCCATGCAATGGATGTTTGACTTAGGTTCCTCTTTGTTACCATGTGTTACAATACAGTTCAACCTACAAGCAGGAAGACATGAACATATGCTGTTCAAAACCAGTAAAGTCTGGAAGAGTGTTTTATGTTTACAGAAACAGCTAAAAGTACAAACAAGAACTCAAGTGAAAATTCAAAATCAGTTACTGACTACAACACTGTTAAGACTTATGCTGGTACTGTATGTTCTCTCTTTATCCTAATATTGCTATATCTATAGGACACCTTGGCTTTGGTGACTCAATACGTAACCAGGCAGTTGCTTCGCAGTTGATGCCCATCACTGATTACACACAAAGATCAATCACTGCTTCAATCAATCATAGCTGCAGCCATGTTCATGTTGAATATACCACCGCATTTAGGATCTGCTGCCTAAAGCCTGTTGCACATGTGTGCACCAAAAGGAAGTGTCAGAGAAAGTCAGCGACTGCACTTTAATACGGTTGAAGAAATCAACAAACATATTTCAGAACTTCAGTCATGCATCCTCCTGCCAGTCAGCTCATCTTATATTTCATTCAGTAACTGAAGCATGGTTTGAGCTGAAAGCCTGCAAGAAGTCCCTTACATGATGAGCGATGCGATTTACATCCCCTCCCTCCTCTAACATGTTCTTAACTCCAAAGAGATCTCAGATGACTAACAGCTGCCACGCTGCAAGCAGAGCAGCAAATTTTACACCAGCTTTCTCCTGATGTTAAATTTCAGCTGCAGATCCCTCTGCCACTGGGGTGGTAAATCAGGTGCTGAAAGTATTTTCATAAATTTCCATTCTCTCCTCCCTGATTTTTGTGTCCCTGAATGAGAATGCCTTAAAATACATATCGTATGAGACCAGATGTGCAAATTCCTGCAGTGCCGCATTTCTTCTGTTTCTCTGGCACAAAACCCCCACTGCAACTCCTTACTACCGTACATATGAACACGCAATATCACTGTTTAGCACCAGAAAATGAGCAGCAAAACCTTAGTAAATATCCCTCTTAGTGAGTAATGCATTTTCAATTTTGCAGGGTTTGGGCAGGCAATGAATTGTTGAAGCCTGGTCATAATGAAAAGTGGCACAGTGAAATTCATCATTTGATTCTACAGGTTTAGTTATGTAGGGACTCTCGGGGATAGTTGACAAGCAACTGTAGCTAGACATGCAAGAGCTTGTCAGTCACAGTGGCTGTAGCATTTACTCCTCTCTGGTATTGTGTTCTGAGTTGTGTATTCAATATAGTATTTTAATAAAGAGGTGAAAAAGTCCTCCCAGCAAGCTTTTCAAGTCACTAGCTCAGTGGCTTGGTTGCTACGGGGGCAATTAGTTAACACAGTACAGGCTTCAAAACACATATTCATCAACCTCTGTCACATAACTGTCTGCAAACATTCTTTTTAAAATGTTTTTTTTTTAGGAAACAAGTCCCCTACATTAAATGTCTATGTTGTATTTGACCAACACATAGTGGTGTCCGATCAGAAAATGTTTTTATCTGCAGCACATTTGTTTTTGCCTTCCAGCACATTTAAAACTTACTGTTGACTTGATTTGGTTTAGGAAAAAATCATAATTTGGATTAACACAAGTACTTAATTAAGGTCAGAGAATCATCCTGATTAAAATTAAAACACAATTGACATAGGTAAAATGCAGTACCTGGTGCAATGCAAATGGTAAATAGTTGCATTTACATATTGCTTTTATTCATAGCATCAAAGTTCACCAAAGACAGACCTCTAGGGAGCAGTCGATACCTGCCGAGACTCTTTTTCTATATTATTTCTTTCCCCTTTGGCTCGTTTTTTCATGTTAAGTTCCTCCATTTAACATTTTGACATTCTCTAGATGCTCATTTAGCCCCCAGCTAAAACTGCAATATGTCAGAGCCATAATGAAAGTGGAGACACTGTCTATAAGTCGTTCATCATTGCTAGCTACTGTACTGCTCCGTGAAGTCAAGGGGATAAATATCTTTCTGAAATCAGTTCAAAAGTCTACAGGTCTCTCTGTTTTACTGTTTCCACTATGCTATGATATCAAATATTGTATTTTGTACCCAGTTGGAAGAATGCTGAACTTTGCCTCCTCTTGTCCTCTGTCTGATGTTTGCTCGGTAGTGATTGTGTTCATTTTTAATAGATGATGGAGCCACTGGGCTCACCAGCTCAACATAATGTCGATATGATGGCATCTTTTACTAGATGACATAAAAATCTTCACTACACTATTTTATGCAGTATCAATATATAATATGCTGTGCCTTTATTTCTACCTACTGCATACAGCATATGACTGATGATTTGTCAATAACAACAACATAATGCCAATCAAATCAAATCAAATCAAATCAAATTTTATTTGTATAGTGCCAAATCACAACAAAAGTCATCTCAGGACACTTTACAAAGTAAGGTCTAGACCTTACTGTTATCAATATTATTACATAGGGAAAACCCAACAAATCCCCCTTGAGCAAGCACTTGGCGACAGTGGGGAGGAAAAACCCCCTTTAACGGAAGAAACCTCCAACAGACCCCGGCTCTTGCCTCGACCGGTTGGGGTGAGTGAATAGAGGAGAGACAAAAGAAGAAAAGCAACAAGACACAACAATCAAACACTGATCAGGTCGATGTGGCTGGTGACTGCTCGTCAGAGACGTAGAGCTCCAGGGCCAGGGCAACCTGCAGAAAAGTACAGGGAGAGAGAGAGGACACACTAC
>NW_018127918.1:2498540-2521406 GCF_001952655.1 Monopterus albus
GAGGTGCTGATTCTCATCCCAGCCACTTCACACTCGGCTGCAAACCGCCCCAGTGCACGCTGGAGGTCCTGGTTTGATGGGGCCAACAGGACAACGTTGTCTGCAAAAAGCAGAGATGAGATCCTGTGGTCCCCAAACCGGACTCCCTCTGGACAGTGACACCAGTGCAAATACAGAAAACAGGAAATGAGTACGGTTTACAGCAGGAAACAGCAGTCCATCAATACAGGCTGAAATAAATCTGAAAAGATATACTGAGTTCAGCAAACACAGATTTCCTCTGACTACAAAAGGTGGCGGTTGTATGTGTGTGCAGGGTGTCATTCCTTATCAAGGAGCCTTTTGTACCGTTCAGTCTGTTGTCATCTCTGTCGACTGAATTTCATATCACTGCTCTCCCTGTCTAATCCACTGGGCTGCAACAGTAAATGTACAGCAGGGTGGAAAAGATAACTTCTCTCAGGGGGAGGCTGACAGGCACAACTGCTGATCACCACTTCTTTTTGTTCTCTCTCAAATGTATGAAAAAAAAATATGCAGTCTCAGTTTGCCAAATATCTAAACTGTGATTTATCTGTTGCTTCTTAGGATATAACTTGCCTTTTAACTTAACAGGAAGATGGACTTTCTACTTGCTCACATAAGTGGATTAACACAGTGTGTGACAACAGTATCGCAGAGGTGTTATAGAGGCCAATGTCTTCAAAGTCACCTTTAGTTCCTGTAAGCCAACAGATGACCTGACAGCTTAATCCTCCTAAAGGAATGGGTGAAATAAATTTTTATTTGAAGAAAGACTGGAATGCTGAGGAAAATACAAAAAGGTACTGCTACAATCTGGAGCGGGGTTTAGTTTCAATATGGAGAACATTAAAACAAACATTAACACAGTAGAGAGAATCAGGCTCAACTCTCTCTTGATTGTTTAGCTCATCCAGTTACTGGTTAGGGATCAAAGCTCAGCCTTTACATTTGTAGATGTGATAGTTGTTAAATTGTTCATGTTCAGTGTCTTCCCACAGTTATCATCAGGAATGTAGTAATTTTCATTACTGGGGTATCTACCTGAAAGTGTGGATGCTCAACCCGAGTCATTAAAGAATAGCTGCTGTTTGATTCAAAGCAATTCCATCAGTAATTCTCTGTTGAGCTCATTTGAGTCTTTAGCTCGAATAAATCCCTGAACTATGCTATCTGGTGCTGCGCTGATCTCACTCATCTTTTCATACACTCGCAGCAGTCCGCTCCTCCCACACACAGATTTAAATGCTTTTTGAGTTCACTTGCAGTATGGGGGGCCAGACTAAGGTTAGACATTAACTTCATGCTGTAAATAAAGACAACATTTTGTTGGTTTAAAAATAAAACTTCAAAGTTCACTCTTCAGCTTGAAAATAGTGCATTGACTTGTTGTCTTTTTCTGGACATGTTAATCCAATGAAGACCATGAGATACTGTATATTATGAACCAGAAGGACCTTTCATCTCTGTGAAATCTGTACAAACACCACCTGGTCAGACTGTGTTAGCTGAAATCTCTGGGGAGGGGGGAGTTGTGTGTTTCTGTGGTTTATAGACACCAAGACAACATAGGATGAGGAGCTGATGCCTAGAGATTTGGCAGTGGAAGTGAAGTGATGACTGGAAACTTACAGGTTGAGGGACTTGTTCCAGTGGATGTGTAGTGATGTCTCCTGAAGCTTCAGTACATTTAGATCACCCGATCAACAAATGTATTTTTTTTCTGTGTCTCTAAAACAATGTGGCGACAGAATCCGGCCTTCTAACGTTCTAGTTTCATGTTGACACTATTCACACACTACATGACGAGCCTCAGCGCTGTAGCCTTTCTGTCCCTCCTCACCAAGGTCACAGCTCAGACCGATGAGGCAAGATGAGCATCTACACAGGTCACCTTAGTGATGATGAGGTCCAGAGATCCAAGGAATAAAATTTCACTTTCTGCACAGGCCTTGTTGGATGGTTTGATAATTAGTACAAAAGATGAATAACTGCATTACCTGTAATTTTATGACAGCACAAGTCTAAATTCAGTTTTTTTCATTTAGCAGACATTTGGTGGAAAGCAAAAAAATAAATAAATAAATAACACCTTTTACAGAACCTGTCATCCCTCACAGGAGATTTCCACTTGAGGCACGTAATGGGATGCTAAAGCAAAGCCTGCAATCTAAGTGTTCATTCAAGCACTGCATAAGTAGGCATAATAACACTTGGGTAATTTGTCCCTTAGACATGGGACTTACATGTCTAAGGGACAAATGATACATGGTGAAAATTTGAGAAGATTCAAACACATGCACACCAGCAGTTTACACATACTGGTTTTGTTTATAAATTTTATGAGTCATCATCAAGATTCAAGCAAATGTCCAAATATTTGCCGTATTCTGCTCTTGACACTAACTGCCTATTTGAGTCTGTGTTACTTTCTTGTCAAGAATTACATAAAAAGATTGATACCACTCTCAGGTCTGTGTACTAAATATGATAAATAGCAGCTGGCTAAGGGAGCACAAAAATGATTGATTTTTGAGGTAAAGCATTTTGCTGGATTTTCATCCCGTTGGCGTGAGTAGGCCAGAAGTTAGACTGACTTGGAGAGTAATCTGTTAAATAGGATTTTCCAGTTTTTTTTCTTCTTTGTTGCCAGTAAGTTTAAAAAAAATTAAATATGTTCACCTGGCATGACAATATTATTTCTTTAATTTTTTATTAGTTTTTCTGTCAGGAACAAATGCACATTAATTAACATCACAAATGTAAAAGTGTCAGATTTAGTCAAATGGGTATTGTTACGTTAGAAAAGAATGTTGCTTATTTTCATTTAAAATGGTCGGTGCTTTATTAAGAAAGTTCAATCTCCTTGTATAATTATACCATTTTATAAAGACTAAGACTTTTAAGCCACACATTTACTGTAGGTCTGTTGACTCTGAAGTTTTACAGTTGCCAATATGTCTGAAGGAGGCTTTGTTTATTATGCTCCCCTGTTACAACATTTAATAAGCACTACCTAATGTACTGTAATTGGCACAACCAGTTACTTTGGCAGTCACTGCTGAAAAGAAGATGCTCCGTGTCAGTGCAGTTGTCTTCACAGAACACACAGATTGTACTGAATGAGTATTAACTCTGTTTAAAAGTGTTAAGATGTTACAGTGTTTTGGTTTTATTATATTTTATTTCTCATTAACATGCAAATATGTGCAGTCATGGTCTAAAAAAATCTAATAATTTTGCATTTGAAAGCAACCAGTGTTTCACAAAATAACCCTTGATGTCAAAAACTGATTACATTGTGAAGTGCACAGCTCAGTGGCCAATGCTTTCAAATCTTGCGACAGCACAGGTCAAAATTCTGTTTTTCATTCATGAGACATTAAATCAGCTCTGTAGTAAAAAGCAAAACAAATAACATCTTTTACAGAATCTGTCATCCCTTGAAAGAATTTTCCACTCAAGGCACATAATGGGATGCTGAAGCAAAGCGCTGCAATCTAATTATTCATTCAAGTATTACATAAGCAGGCATATTAACACCTGGGTAATTTGTCCCTTAGACAATGTACATGGTCAGATTTTGAGAAGATGTAAAACACACATACCAGCAGTTCATAATTCTAGCTTTGTTTGTATTTGTCATCATCTAGATCCAAGAAAATCTCCAAATATTTGCCTTGTATTATTAGCCTGATACTAACTTGAATACTTTAGAGTTTTTATACTCCAAATTGTAGAATGCTTATAGTGTAAGCATAGTTCTGTTATGGTTTGTGAACCTGATTCCTTTGTGCTCTTATTGTGGTTAGTTTCCTGTTTTGTGTCACCTCACCTGCCCCAGCTTTATCCCGGGTCACAATCACCATTCATTGTTTCCACCTGCTGCTCGTTAGCCTCTGGTCACCTGCCTATATATACTCCTTCTTTTCTTTTAGTCTCTTGCTGGTTCACTTTGCCCCTGTCATCTCTGTTCTCTCAGCTCACCGCTCCTGCATCTCTACCCTGTATGTTCAATACTCGTCTCTTGTTCCTGACTTTGATTTGTTTCATTGTTGTCTGAGTTTTTCTGCTCGGCAGTACTTTTGTTTATTTCACCTGTCTGGTTTTCATATTTGTACCCAGCTGCCTGACCTAGTTTTGGACTTTGTTTTACTACATTAGGTTGAGCCTTGTATTTTGTTCATGTTTCTTGTTTTGTTGCATTAAATTCCTATTGACCTCTGCTTTGGCTTGCATGTGCATATTTGAGTCTTTTCCTTACCTGAAACCTAACAAGTTCAACATTTTGGGAATTATACTCATTTAGCCGTCTTTGCAAACGTTGGTGAGGAAAGGTGAAGGGACTATTTGTATGAGAGCCACCCTGTGAATGGTTTTTCTTGGCAACTATAGTTGCCATTGCAGAAGGTTGTGTCTTGGGTGGTGTGGTCTTTGCCTTCCACGCAACACTGACTCAGATTCACAACAACTTAAGTCAATCGGCTTGTTCTGGACTTTGTGCCCTATAGTTATGGAAACGAATTACAATTAAAGATAAGCTAAAGGTTAAAAGTGTGACCAGCCATTTAGGTGAAAAACTCATGACTTTTTGGTTTTATTCACATAGAATCACTGATCCAAATGTTTTATCTATTTCCATTGATTTCAGCAAAGCAATGTGAGAAAATCACAAGGTGTTTGACATAGTTGGCAAGATACATTACTTTGCACTCTATTCATGTAATGGCTTTGAGCTATTTGCTGCTAATAACACCCTACTTGCACTTTCACCTGAGTGAGCTCAAAAATGGTGTTCACAGGGTGTGCTAATTTCTTTAAACGTGTTCAAGCCTGTGTTACAACTTCAGTTGTCAATCAGTATTTGAAGTCTGACAGTGTTATGGTTTGTGGACTTGCTTCCTGTTGGGTGCTTTTACTTTGGTTAATTTCCTGTCCTGTTACTCCACCTGCCCCAGCTTTACTCCATCTGCAATTAACACTCATTGCATTCACCTGTCCTTCATTATCCTCTCCCCTCTTGTGTATATATCCTCCTGCCTTCCCTCAGTATGGTTGCTGGCTCATCTGTTCTCCATGCCTCACTTGTTCTGTCTCCTGTGCTCCCTCCATGATCTCAACACCCGGGTGGTTCTTTTGTCTTCATGTTCTGTTTCTGGACTCTTATAAGTTTGACCTCCCATCGCCTTGTTTGTTTGATTTTGTATGTTTGTCATTCTGAGTTTTTTACCCAAGTTTAGTTTTTTGGTTCCCTGAACATTCTGTTAGTCATTAGTTCTATCCTGTCAGGTTGAGCACCCAGTACTTTTTCTTTATTTCTTATAAAGACTAAAACACTAGGCTCCAGACCGTGTCTGCATTTTGGGTCCTTCCTTGCCTGAAACTTAAAGATTTGATCAGACACTATCAAAATGTCCAAATTTGCAGGTGATTAAAGATTTCTGGGTTTCTGCACAGAGAAAGTCAAAGTTACTGCATGTATGTAGAGGTATCCTGCAATGTATCATAAACCTCAGCTGGCCTCACTTGGTGGAAATTGTCAACAGTTTTGTTTAGAGGGAAGTAATGAAGCTGTTGTGGTGGCCACTCTGACAGTCATCACTCAAACCTCAACCGATGGTTAGAGCCATCGGTTGAGGTGCTGCGGCAAATGGCTGCCATCGGTTTTGTACCGGAAACAAATTCCTTATGTGTAATATACTTGGCCAATAAAGGTGATTATCCTTATCCTTTGTCAAGTAGGCCCTATCTCTGGTTAGGTTTGGGTACAAAAATTATAGTTGGATTTAGGGGAAAAGTGATTCTGTTTAGGAAAAGATTGACTTGGGTTAAAACACTCACAGATTAAAAAGCACATTGTCACACACCGGACTTAAAGGATAAGGCTGCTCATTTTCTATATTAACAGTATTTTCAATGCTCCCCGTGCATACCAAGACAAACTGACAATGAGTTGCCTCTACTCATGATTAATGTGCCTTAGTGTGTCAGTCCTGGATCAGCTTGTTTGTGTTAGACCTCTGTTGTTCAAAAACAAATAATACATCAGAGCTGGCACAAGATCTCATGCATGTGCAGTTGACTTGTGCTAACTTAAGGAAATGATGGAGGTTTTGGGGCAGCTTAGTCAGGTCTGGGGTTTTGTAATGAAAAAAAAAACCACCGAGTGCAGCGGTGTTTTCCTCATTTGCTTTTAATTGTGGAGGTCTATGGCACAGATGAACTAGCTAATCCAGGACTGACAGCTCAGTCGAGGCAAATCATTCAGTTTTAGTCTCTGTAGGGAGACTGCTGAAAATGCTACTGACATTGAAAATAACCAGCCTTATCTGTTAAAATCACACTCCTGTGGGAAAGGTTGATATTTATGTGGCCCACTCATCCACCACAACCACCTCCTATCGTTGCCTTTGTGTGTTATACTGCACCACAACCAGACCTGTTGCTCTGGGCATTAAATACTAACATGAGTGCTGCACTCTAGTGAACAGCCTGTGCGTCTCATACAGACACCAAACATAGCCTTTAGCATCTGTGTGACACACGAAAGCTACCAGACAAAGCATCAGTATTTGATGCCCTGGGAATGAGAATGGACTGGTTAATAGGTGCTAATGGGGGATATGGAGCTGAAGGCCTGAACCATTTTGATGCAACAGTGCTATTCATTATAGAATTATAAACAGTCTAAATGGAGACAACTGTTGATCAGTGCTTAGTATATGTAAAGTATTAAAAGTGATGGCTTGTGAAAGAGTGAGACTTAATGCTCTAAAATACAGAATCTCACTGTGTTAAACTCTGATGTATATTTTACTTTTCCTCTGGACATTCATGTCATTCCACAGTCATAATTCATCCTTTTAAAAAACAAGTGGTTGATGCATCTTCAAAATGTAGCTTCAAGTATTGTCTGTGATTGCAGGGATCAAGTTCCCACTGCACATAAATCTTTACACAGTAAGAACAATATATTTTGTACAAGAAATGTAGACATTGTAACTGCTTCTCAACACTTGTCATTTATACCCTGAGAAACGATCACATCATTTGATTTATCCTCCGTTTTAAAAAACGGAATCCTCTGCTGGATCCAATATTTTAGCATCTCATTAATTCAACATACTTGCAGGCATTATACCATATAGATAATATTTCCCTGTGCACTGAGATTCCTTTAGTGTTCACATATATTTCCTATGGAAAGGGAAGGAACTACCACATTCTATGGCATTTTCTTTTTTGAGTAACTCAGTACTTTCTAATAAAAGACCTTGGTGCAAATAGTTATTACATTTATTTATTCCTTTAATGTAAATTATGTAAATTATAATTCTTTGTAGATAATTGGGTAATTATTGCTTGCAAGTAAGTAAAGTGAAATTAGACCTATCAACTTTTCTTAGTCACAAATTATGCTGCACAGCAAGACTGGAATATGACTCTGCTGGTGAAAAATGATTCTACTCTATTATATTCCTGTAGGGTTCCTAGTACTGTTGCATCTTACTGGGCTGTACCCCGCAGTTGTCCAGAAGGCTCATGCATCTGCAGTGCAAAAACAGTGTTACAAGCAGCACCTATGCAAAATGCCCAATAGAATCCTCCTGTTAACCAGAATACAGAGATAAACACAAGCAATGTTAGTGGATTAAATGTTTGTCATAGAGTTGTTCCTGGAAGGACAAATTGTCTTGTTTCTTAATCTCTAAAAATAAAATTTCTCAAATACCTGTATGTATTCTGTGTCATCATGAAACATATTGGCTTATTAAATCTGATAAATTAACCATTAGCAAAGAAAATACATGGCATTTAATGGATTCTTAGCTACTTTATATGCTACTCCATATGATTATACGGAGTTGAAATATTTTGAAATGTATTACTCCGGACCAAATGCTGCAACATAGTCCTAGCAGCATCTTGCTGTCAGCATGGCAAAAATTCAGCAGCCATACTGCACATGTCTCTTGTGTTTGTTTCCATATCTGGTTTTGGGCATGGGTTCATGATCAACAGTCAAATGACCGGTTGCGGTTTAGAGAGATTTGTCCAGGCTGAGGTAAAGTGCAATATAAATTGATAGAGAATTTAAAAAGTGACATGGCATCAGGTCACAAAACCAGCCTTTAATATGGTGAAGCTTCACATTTCTAAAACTAAAGCAAATGTTTTCTAGGATATTCTAGATGGATGTTACTAGGTCCATCTTTATGTTGTAGTTGCTGAACTGTCACTTGTCCCATGTCACTTTGAAAGGATGAGTTCCTTCTGTGTGTTACAGTTGACTGCTCTGTAGTACTTTATCAGGATATGGTAGACTCCGTTTTAAAGAAACGCTAGTTAATTACAAGCAGGGGTGAAGTGGGTCTTGTGTTCAGCCTGAGACTTAAACAATGTTTAGCAGAGCATAGAAAGGCAATTAAACCTTTAAATTGACCCAGCTCCAAACCAAGGAAAATAAATTGCTGTCAATGGAAAACATTACAATTAAAGGAAAATACTCACAACCCTACGTGATTAATTCAGTAATTGTATGTTGGATATAGTATAATGGTTAAGACTGGGTAATGATGAAATCAAATTTAGCTTGTTTAACATGTCAATACTTTGTCCATTTTGACTACTTAACATTCCCATTTAGTGTCCACCCGCACAGAATATATCCATTATTTTAGAAAATTTAGCCAGTAACATATACTGTAGGTTCTCAACTTTTTTTGCTCTAGCCTTGAGTATAGTACTCTCACCTGTCAGCAGGATATGAGGTATTGAGCTATAAAGAGCAACCAGTTGTGTCAGGGAGGAACTAATTACTTGCACAATTATTGTTTTCCCGCTGTACCAGCCCACCAGGATTGTTCCTGGTTCTCCTGATCGTCTCTTTGATTACAAACTAAATGTGTTGATGATGTCTGTATACCACAAAAAACTGACAAACCGTTTTAACAACTCAAACCTCCATTCACCAATTTTTGTGAATGTTCATTTTTGTGTTTATTTCTATGTTTATTATAGCTTTAATTAATTAGACCATAGTGGAATTTCCAGTTAGGACTTAGTATGCAGGCAGGGATTTTCTTTTCTTTGTCCCCAGTGGGGTAGTTTGTGTGCCACAAAGATTTCTGTTCCAGCAACTAATGCTTTCTCTTCCTTTGGTGTTGCAGCTACACTGGGGACCTTGGAATTCAGTTTGCTGTATGACCAAGAGAACAATGCACTGCACTGCACCATTAACAAAGCCAAGGTGAGCCAATGTGATAATGACATTAATTTGCAGCCTTAAAATTCACATCCCAGTGATTTATTTGAACATGTTTAAATAAATGAAGGGGAATAAACATGTCATGTACCCACACGGGTCTCTGCTTCTGTGTCCAGTGTAATTGAGAACAACCTCTCCCTCTCAGAGCCAGAGTGTGTGCCCTCTGCCGGTTCATTTTTTAAGCTTAGATAATAGGTAAGATACTAGGACAATATGCACCTTTTGCAGGTTTCTAAACACATTGACTGGAGCCTTAACTTGCAGTTCAAGTGCAACTGTCACCATCTCTGCTTTTATGCCAGGGCATTAAAGGGCAATACAGCGCCACATAACTAAGCCATCTGCTGAAAATGACCATTAAATTTTCAAGCTTTATTTGTTCATGTGAGAAATCTCAATGGCTTTGAATTAAACCACCAAACCGGAACTCAACAGTAAACTTTCATTTTTCTTCAACAACCAGTGATGTTAGTGGGCTTGTTGATTCCCTCTCAACCCCAGAATGCAACATGTTGTTTATTACCTGACTTCATAGTGAAATGTTGCGTAGCCACAAGGCCACTTCTTGCATGTTTAAATATACTGGTACAGAGGCTTCTAGCAGAATACAAGCATGGTGTTGCCCTTTAAATTAACTGTCACTGTGCAAATGCTCAGTAAAATCCAACAACTTTCAGTTTTTATTTCAAGTGTTTTTAATTTATTTCTGAGAGCAGCAGTGCTGAATAGTTCAAATACCCTTTATTATCTAGCTGGTTACAATGTAGCTGCTGAGTTAATACTGTTTAAAAGCTTCCTATGGACAAACACAACAATGATAAATTATTCAAATACCTAATCGGCCAAATGTCCAACATATTTGAGTAGTCGGCATTAACTTAACCATATCAGAGTATTAATAAAGCAGTTTTAATGTAATGTACAATATAATTGAGTTCAGGGGTGTTGTCCTCTCTCATTCTGTCTCCTGTGTGTGATGAGGTGATGGTTCTGATAACTATGGCAGCCATCAGCAACTCTAACTTTTCTATCCATCTGCCTGAATAGCTGGTTTGGAGAAAAGTGGGCATCAGAGGAGTTAGCCTTGGCAGAACAGAAGTGTTGGACAGCAGTGTCGGCATCAGGCCATTTTGATTCATGGTGGTTATTTCCTATAGGCTACTGCTCTGCTTCCAGACTTTGGCTGCTGCCAAGCAGAGAAAGGCCTTTTCACTCTTAAATATTGTATATAACAACTTTTGATTTTGTTTAACAAATTCCTTATTGGTCATAACAGATTTTTTTGTTACCTTTTCTGCCAAAGCTGCAATTATTCCTGATGCTAATGTAACCTACTCTTTGTTAGCAGTAATTTCAACACTGATGGATTAAAAAAAAAAATACTGTAACATCTAATAGCTTAACTAACAAAAATGCATGGTGTGTCCTTATGGTGCATTTAACTGTGACCCAAATTCAAGAGTGAATATCGATGAATGGTCACCATTCACTGTCAAAGGACAACATTCTGTAACAAACGAAGTCAAAGGATGCTTCAGAACACCAGTAATCGGATCCCTCTAACAAGTAAAAACAGCTGAAATGAATTTACATAAAGATTTTATGAAAGGGAAATGCAGAGGAAATTATTCTACATACCACTTATACCTGCTGACCCTTTTAAAAATGGCAAGCCTCCAGCCTAAAACTCACCCTGAGCTCAATAATACACTAGGGCTCTGCAAATAGAAAAGCTCAGCATATCTGAAATAAAGAACTACTAGTATTTTTTGACACAATGAAATAATGGTTTGGAGAATTAAAACCACAAGAATGAATTTTTTCTGCAACAAAATTCGGTATGAGCCATTTAGTTATCCTACTGACATCATTGAAACTCAAATTATTTTCTTTTCCTTTTGTTAAATGTCAGAATATCACAGCGGTCATTTATCTCGCTCTGGTTTTTCTTTCTTTTGCTACTGGCTAATGAAGTATTGCTGATAGCACCACTACAAGCCAATGATAATTTGGCTTTTCCCATCTTTTATTATAAATGACCTCTGATTTGAAAGTGACAACATGCTCTGTTGCCCTGCAAGTACCGTCTTCTGCAAAACAAGATCGTTAGGCAACAACGTTTTGTCATCTATATATGGCAGAAGTGTGATCAGGGTAAGTAAAACTTAGTTGAAGTTATGGGAAGGTCAGAATTAAAAAAAACAAATGTACATTATTAGTCGAAGCTTGTATGAAAGTTTGGCATACTATTCATTCATCCATCATCCAGACCTCCATACACTTATTCTGGCTACATAAAAGGTACCATTAGATTATTGCACTGGCACTGAATCTTGGCATTGGCTGTAAATAGGAGGTGAATGTAATTTCTGGGGACACTGGTTTAACATTTTTGATAGACACCCTCTTAATTTAATGCTGGTGCTATTTTACACCTTATTAGCATCACCTTTGCCATCAAACCAGACTAAAACATTAATCTTTCCCAGAATGTAGTTGTATTACTGGAACAGTCCTGTTTCACCTTATAGTTAGAACTTTTCCATGTACATGAACGCTGTCCTCTTCATAACTAATATCAGTTGTAGGTCCTTTTAATTTTAGGTTTCTTCACGCGAGTTTATTGCTCATTACTGTTATGCTGACGACACTCAATTTTATCTCACTCTGCTGACGACACTCAATTTTATCTCACTCTGAAGACTAACAATCGGTGTAATTTAAAGATCCCAAATGATTGTTTGGGTTTCTTGCCAACTAGACTGGGTAATTAACTTTGAATTGATTTGTAAGTAGACAAGGAGGGCTCACAACAATGCAATAAGGATGAAGGTAGTATGACAAATAGCTCATAGAACTCTCTCTTGTTAACATTTAATTAAGTACTTTGTCCTGACATGTCAACAAGGTGAGAGCCAGAACCATGGAATAATTAGTGTTTGAAGGCTTGCATTACGAGGTTAAATGAATGCTGCTTCAGAAAACGTATTTCAGCTTTAGATACTTATCCCTTATCTTGTAGGACCCCTGTGTTATCTCAGAGGTATTACCGTCAGCTTTGTTTTATTTCCCTGCTGACATCATGCCAGCAAGCAGTTCAGTACTGGAGGGAGAAACTGAGGTTTATTTGAACCAAGAACATCATCCATTTGTTATCTGCAGTATTTCTCCTGCCCTCTAGAGGGTTGCGGGGGGGTTGGGGTTGGAGTTAAACCCAAACGACGTTGGTCAAGAGGCTGCCAATCTATCACATGCCTGACACATACTGCAGAAACATGGTTTTACTAGCAGTCCCAATTAAATTGTTTTATTTGTATAGCACCAAATCAGAAAAATTATCTCAAGGCACTTTACATAGCCAGGTCTTGACCTTAAAGTTTTTACAGTGACCTGGGGGAGGGTATAAAGATACAACAAACACCTGCCAGGTTTAATGTGGCACTTGTAGGCAATTTAGGAGCAGTTTAGAGTCACTAGTCAACCTAACCTGCATGTCTTTGGAATGTTGGAGGAAGTCAGAGAACCCAGAGAAAATCTACACATGTACTGGGAGAACATGCAAACTCCACACAGAAAGGCCCAGTTGGTCACAAGGTTCCAACCTGAAACCTTCGTGCTGTGAGGTGAGTGTTAACCACCCCTAAGAACATCATCATGACAAATAGTGTCTCAGTTAAGCTGAGTATTATTTTGCAGGATTTATACACAGATTTAAATAATATTTTGACCTCATGCCTCCATTCTTAAGTGTAATTAAACCTCACTGTATCCCTCTGTTATCCCACACATTAAATAGCTGCATGCTGTTCTAAGGCAGCACTAATTTTCATAGAAAAGTTTCCTGCCCTTTTATAGATGAATCAGACACTTTCATTATTCAGTTGCAGATTCAAGACCCATTTATTCAGTACGGTCTACACTACAACCTGTCTTAACACTCCACTGCAGTTTCTCATTCTTTTTCTTTCTCCTGCAGACTGCCCTTTCATCGCACGATACACCCACGCTCTTTTGGAAATGCACAAACACACACTCTGGCTCTGTTTCTTAGAGATGTGTAGCTCTTTTGTATTCATTATCCTTGTTTGTATCTGTTTTTGTGCCACTGGTTTTACATAAAAAGGTTTTAGAAAACAACTCTTCATCTGTAATCGCTGCATTGCAGCAAATGGAAAAAGATCTGCAAAATCTGACAAATGCTCTATTTATATTGTTCATCTTGTCACATTCCAGCTCTAAATATTGATAAAATGCCATGCAGACATTACTACAAGGAAGAAATGAGTAGCTGCTATGTTATGGCAGCAGCAAAATCAATTGTCATTCATATCGTAACAGTTAATACCATTGCTGTCAAGCTTTGAACAGAATAGAATCAGTAAATAATAAATTACCAGTTTCATCGGTGCACTATGGAATTTTTCATTTGCCTTTTTTAGACAGTATATTCTGTTAAACACTAATTTGACCTGAATTTGTAATGCCTCTATCTGAATGATTGTGAAGCTTTAATATGAAAGAATTAAACATATTGCCAAGATAAATGTAATGCAATACTTTATTCACCAGATCATCATAGCTTGCAGATCTATAATTTTTATCAGCATATTTCAGCCCAGCAACATTTCCAGTTCAGGATGGTTGTAGGATAATTCTCACTCCAATTGTCTCAAGGTCTTTATGTAGGTCTCTGTATATTTCATTGTTTATATCATAACATCAGTGGCACATCAGCAGGCAAACATAGATTGGCAGCTGGCAGGTAGGAACACCAGGACAGCAAAAGGCCAAGTCCAAGCAACAGGAAAGATAGGAAGGTGGGGGTCTGGTGACAAGGATAGACAGGTAGAGTTGGGATTAATGGGACAGGAGGAAGTGGCAGGATCACAATTGATTTACCACAGATTTGTCCAGCTAAGAGATCCTGTTAAATGGGAAACTGAATTCTTGCTTTTTTTTTTTAGAGTGGCAAGCAACAGAAAAGGTAATACCTGCCCATCTACGGGCAGATATACTGTACAGTATATTCTGCCATGTTCTTAGCATAGTGTCACAGGCATTAGTTTCTAAAGAGAAACAGACTTTAATAATTTGACTTTGATAATTCTCCCATCAGTCCTAACAAGGGCATCATGTACATTTTTAGTCAGTTTACAGTAAATACAAGTACATGAATTTGTAACAAATTTAGAGACATCAGACTTAAAAATGAACCAGTATTTGTCTACCACTGTTTTAATCTTGCTAACTTCATTGTAAGAGAAGATGCAATGTGTACATCCTGAAAATGAAAATGTTTTACTCTTTCATTGTAAAGGTCATGTGTTGTACTCTAGATCTTAGGTAAGTCAGTCATTTAGATTTAGTCTGGTGAGTTACAATCCATAAAACAGTCATCACTGTATCTCATCTGACATATAATGTAAGACTTGAATGGAGTATTATTATTATAAATGCGATCTAGCTCAAACTTTCCCATAAAGACATTGGCATAAGATATAACAAATGAGTACCCATAGCCAAAGCCAGATATGAACAAATGAAACCTGAAAATGACTACCAGCAGAATATTCAAACTCAGTATTGTATAATCAAACACACAGTTCTGAACCATGTAAACCAAACCATTTTTGAAGAATACATACATTTATACTTTTTTGCTTTTGTTTCTGTCAGTGTTTACCTTGTTTTGTTTGCAAATGAATTTAACATCTTCAGCTTTAATTGCACATTTTTCTTTTTCTCCTTCACCTTATTCTTTTGCATGCTGTCATCATCTCTGTGTGTTGGTGCTTTATGTTTTGCTGGACAAACAGCTTCCTGTCCCCAGATACAAGAAGGTAAGCATCAGAAATAAGCTCAAATCCCAACCATTCCCCGCTAATCAGTACTTATCTTAACTAACCTGTGTCCAGACCCATGAACCTTGATCGAACCCATCACCAACACTAAACTAGCCTCTACTGAGCTCCCTCGCTTCATCATTGTAATGAATTTCATTACTTTGCCACAAAACAAAGTAATGTTTCTTGTGAATAACTTCTGATGGCCCCATTTGTCTCTGGTAATGTAATAGTGCATACTGTAAATCAGGACACATCAAGACAAGTTATCTGATTAAAATGAACACCTAAATAGTGACAAGAGCATGCAATGTGGTGATTGACTTCACTGGACCTAAAGCTCAACCAATTTACTGATTAATTAAAGATAAACTCCATTCATCAGTGCAAGGTGCTGTTGCATACCATCAGTCGGTGTTGTCCAGGTAAGTAGGTGTTGTTCTTAATCTTTCTGGTGAACCCACTTTCCTTGAATCAAAAATTCCTTTGTTCTCCTCGGTTTTGCATATTCTGCAAGTGACACATACCAGAAATAACAAAATTACTGGTAGTTAAAAATGCTGACAGAGTAAAATTCAGATTAAAATTGCTCATTTTGTTAGCGTGGTGCTTATGGAGACCTTCCTCCCACATGCTGATTCACTGTGTAAACTGTTGATACCTTCAACTGGAAAAAGTAAAACTGTGAAAAGTTGTCTGGCATCAACTCAGGAAAAGTAATACTCCTTAGACAAACACTTGATACTTGTTAAAGCTTTAAAATTTTGACTTTGGCAGTACTTTGTCTACTCAGGTAGATTGCTGTCTGCTGGCACAAACATTTTGTAAGAACTAAACAGTAAAGTGCAGGTGCAACTTTATTCCTATTTCTGTTTTCCTGGAGCTGTCCGCCAGCGACAATAAATTTTTAATACACATTGGAATAGTTCTGTCATTTCCTGTCTGCATCGCACTGAAAGTCACCTTCGACTTTTTCCTGATTTTAGTGGTCGCCACAGCGAATCGTCACACTGACGACTCGCATGTTAACATTTGGCATGTGTTTTACACCGGATGCCCATCCTGACTCGAACCAGGGCTGCAGCGGTGAGAGCGCTGCACCTTAACCACTAGCCTACCAGGGACCCTGTCTGTCTTGCACTATGGGGTCTTAATCTGGTTAAAAATTTGTTGATTGGAATTAAGAGGGGCACAGGCGCAACGATGATGACACTGGTGTTTTTGAATTGTTGGGGAAAATGTCTTCATTTTACCTCATTGTAGCTACAGCTCAATATCTTTTTATTTCTATGTTTGACTATGAGAACAAAAACACAAGTATCTGTTTAAATGCTAGTTTAGTTTGTCGCCATGGTGACAGAAATGACAAATCAGGCTTTCTGCCATTTTCCTATCAAATCAATGACACCAACATGACTGGCATTGAAACAAATGTACCCCAGCATGACCCTACAAAACCACCTCCACCTCTCTCCTTCTCAAGTCTCTTCATCATCTACAGTGACATTTATTGGTGACGAGTGGGACCCATCTGCCATCTTTCCATACTGCCTACTCGAATCACTCCAGGATTGCCTTAAGTGGCCTTGGCCTGAGCACCTCCACTGATCCTAGGTGGCCCCAGAAGCATTAACCCCTTTAATATGAATGTGGGACAGCTGTCTCAGGTTCAGATCAGTGCCCTGTCTCATCCATCCAGTTATCTGATGCTCCTGCTGATAAATGCTTCCTCCACTTATGTGTTACCAGGCTAGTTAGATATGATCATGAAAGTATATGATACAGAACAGTAACAAATTAAAGCTTTACCTGAAAAAATTAGTGGTCTCTACCAGGATGACAATGCGCTCCCATCTATACAGGCCACAAGGGGTCACTGAATGGTCTGAGGACTATGAAGATGATATGAATGCCAAGACAAAGTAAACAGGAAAAGAAAGGTCATGCAAAACTATCAAAGAAAATAAGCAATCAAAACTGTATGAATGATAACTAACTACACATACAGCATAGCTATTATGCTAACAGGCGACAGGTGTTTCTGCCCCATTTCTCTGTGTGAGTCTAGGCTAAATAACACCTCTCTGAATTATGCAGTACAGTTAAACAGCAGCATAAACTAAATTAAACTAGAGAAGAAGTCCTGACAGTGACACTGCACAGTTCTGCTGCTGAATGAACTGCTGAGGAGGCACTGACAATGGTGTAATGATGATGATGATGATAATAATTATATTTATTTATAGTACCTTTCAAAGCCTACACAAGAGGATTAGGGCCACTTTAAAACAATATTTTGAGTTCTGATTTTTTTTCTCACCACTATATCTCCCATTATAGTATAAAGTCAAGCAATTTGAAAGCGACTGAAATAATGTGATTGAGAAAAGCAAATTATTTCCATTTTTAGTCAGTAGATGTAAAGTGTGATCTCTTTATCAAGTAAATTTGTCTCTAACAGACTAATCGTGAAAGAAAGTCCTGTTTAGGAGTCGTCACAGCGAATCGTCACACTGACAGCTCGCATGTTGACATTTTACACCGGATGCCCTTCCTGATGCAACCCTGATTCGAACTCGGGCCGCATGCGCCTTAACCACTAGCCTAATCATATTTAAAGTTAATGAAGTTGTATGTCAGTGTGCCTTCTTTGTTTCTGTTCATTATGATGTTTTCAGTTCAGTTCCAGCTCCAACCCAACACAGTCACAGAATTCCCACAACACCCCACGCTTCCTCTGAAAGATGTCAAGGAAAACAAAGAAAGCTCAACTTCATTTCACAGCATTTATAGGCTGTAATTCAAGGGAGCTGTTATGAATGAGTATGTGTGAGATGGAAGGTGTGTGGGTACCCTGATGCATGATCATTTATCTCCAGCCCGCAGTAATTATGATCAACCGAGTATTCACAGTGTGCTTGCGCAGTCAGAAGAAGGACACAGCTGTCTGTTCATCCCAATCCAACCTCACATAATTTGCCTCCACTTAAATGGTAGCTCAGGTGTTTGCAGAAGGCAACAATAAAGGTAAATGAAGTCAGCTCATTAACCTGTCCATCATCTCTCATGGTGCCATCTCAATATCTTTGTATGGAAAACGTGGTCAAAATGTATGGCTGGAGAGAAATGTAACATTTCAATGGTTCATATAATAGTAGGAAATAAAATTCAATTGACAAGGAGACGCAGCAGAGTTACAGTTTGAGCTATTAAGTTTTAAGCTGTTAAGCCTTGAGCTGGTTTATGTTCCTGTTTTGCACATACTATAGAAATATAACAGTTTAAAGTGTTTCCTATTTCATATCACGCATGTTGTATATAACCAAATGTTTCATGTGTTCAGTTCCCCGAGACTGCTTCTCATAGTAGATGGGGAAGGAGAAATAAGAAACTAGATTGAAAAGACAGGGTCAAGGCTGGCACTGACTGTGCTGCATTGCCTGATTTTCATAAAGCACTGTGGACAGCAGAATCCCTCTGCCTTTCAGGTCTGTCTTGCTTTTGCTGAGTCCTTAGTGAGACAGCAGGGCTGGTGACATGTCTCAATGCATGTATCTACAGTATGACTGTAAATTACTGTTCATTAGGAAACATTCTGAGAAAGTGTTTTCCACCCAGTTAATTGAGAACTTGGACACCAACTGCATTTCTGAGAAGCTTTGGTCTGGCTTTCATCAAAAACACACCACAGAGACGGCTCCCCTGAGAATGTTATGACATTTAATGCAAGTTAATTCTGGAGACTTATCACTTCTAATGTTGCTGGACCCTAGCTTGGCTTTTGAATCAACAGTGAATCATAGGATATTCATTGACAGGCAACAAATGTGGGTTGGTCTGTTTGGCTCAGCTCTTACCTGGTTTTCACCATATTTAACAAATATACAGTGTTCTGTAATGGCTGGTGTACCTTTCTGGTATGTTTCTGGCAGTTTTATTCTCAGTTTATGTGGGCCTTTAATATGCCACATCTTTATTCTGCTGATGGCACTCAAATGTATTTTTCTGTCATATGTGGCAATCTCAGCAAACTGTCTGACCAACAGGACAGTCTGGATTCTGTGAAAAACTGGATGTATCAATACTTCCTCTATATAAATGAAGGTTTTTCAAAAATAGCTGCTTACTACTGGCCCTGATAGTGCTCAAAAGACTGCAGCAGTCTCTGAGACCCTTAACCTTCAACTCCTCTCTGGATTTCCCTGTTCATAATGAGACACTTGGAACATCTCGAAGAAGACATTTTATCTTTGGTAAATACTGAAAATGCTTTTGCATCCGCAGGACTGGCCTACTATTTTTTATCTTCTTTATACTCCTACCTCAGCCAAGGAGCTGTAGCTTGTCTATAGATAATTCAATAGACAAGCTGTCTAACAAACACAAAGAGCAGCAAGCACATTATTCCATGCTGTAAAATATGTGACTAAAATTACAGGAAATAAATGTCTACCAGTTGCATTACTTACACGGTAAATTACTGTGCCATTTTAAAATGGTAAGATGACAGCTGTTTGTGATTCTACAGTAAGCTAAGCCATCACTTACAATGAATGTACACATGGACAAGCCAGTCTGTATGTTTTATACTCCTGGGTTGTGTATTAGCATGTAAGCTTTTGAAAAAAGTGAGAATTAGCTAAATTATTTCATACATCATAAAGCAGCTGAGCTTTTCTTCAACCTGCTGCATTGTGCTTGTTCTGTCTATTCACTATCAGACAGCTGTACACTCTGGTTTTACAGTGATAGTCCAAATGTTTTTCATTGCTAGGAGTTTGTTGGAGTCATCTCATAATAATGATAAGCTCATGTTAACTTTAAAACCACCTTAGAAACAGCCATCCACCCATTATCTATACTGCTTATCCTGAGGAGGGTCGTGGGATCCAAACCCAGCTGACAATGGGTGAGAGCGGGGTACATCCTGGACAGGTCGCCAGTCACTTAGAGACAGACAACCACACACACTTACTCCTACAGGCAATTTAGAGTAACCAATCAACCTAACCTGCATGTCTTTGGACTGTGGGAGGAAGTCGGAGCACTTGGGAAGAACCCACACAGGGAGAACATGCAAACTCCACACAGAAAGACACTGGGTCGGTCAGGGCTTGAACCCAGAACCTTCTTGCTATGAGGTGACAGTGCTAGCGACCGCTCCACCATGCTACTACTTAAGAAACATCCATTTGAAAACATCACAAAAGAAAATTCAATGACAGTAACATTTTCAACATGCTGCATGTAAGTCTGCATTGTCCTGTCATAGTACATCTACACTGACATTCACTTAATAGATTTTCTGATGAATGCACAAACTTGGCTGATGTTCATGGTGCCTCTGCTGCTTTGTGGGTTAATGCAGGAGAAGTAAACAAAGGGGCAAGAAGGTAAACTCTTAGCTTAATATGCAGTGCATTACATTTAAGCACATGCAATATATCCTTTTTCAGAATGTGAATGTATTTTCAATGTGAAATACTTTTTAAAATTTGTTTTGAAAAGTGCTATATAGATACATTTTCACTTCACTCTACTTCAAGTCACTATTTACTTACCTTTAATTAAAATAAGTCACAGTAAGATAGGCTTCAACTCTCATTGATGTTTGCTTCGTTGTTTCAATTCTTGTGATACTGTGCTACACAAGAAAATGTTTCATTGTAAAGATGGAAAGAATGGCCACATTTGAAACTTTCAAAATAAGATCTGAATTCCCAACAGCTTAATTCAGCCCTCTGGCAACTCATAACATCAAAACAATTGTGTGTAGACATGGCTCTGTTTTCCTTTATATCTGACTGGGAAGTCATCATTCTACCACAGCTTTCACAAGACACAACAAATCACAAAAAAACAAATAAATGCCTTTGGCAATATTTGAAACGTGGTGAGAATGAAATATCAAGTTAAATTTCAAGTCTGTAAACCTGGATTTGCATTACACCACTCCCCTTCCTCACTACATTAGACACAACCAGGAAGTTACAAAACCCCACCCCTCAGGCCTGCAAATCCTTTGTGTCCCTCCAAATGCAATGGGTGTGTGAATGCAGAACAAAAAGAACCAATGTAAGTTTAAAGACTAAACTTTAATTCCATTCATACTTTCTTATTCATTTGAATAATGTCAAAAAAGTAATTATTATATAATATACTGACTATTATCTACCATGGCAACTTAATTTCTTGTCAATAAATCTCTAGCTAACCAAAATTTGTATGGTCTTTTAGCAATAGCCAACTGTGTGTGGGCTGTAATCTGTTGGTAACATTTACTATTAGGTTTACAGTTGTTTAGTAGGTTATCAGGCTAAGCAAAAAGTAAGTATTAAGCTAAAAGAGTGGTGCAGGCTAGTAATTGTTGGGAATATTATGATGAATGCTTTAATTTTATGATGCTGGTGATCACTTTTACTGCTTCAGGCGGCTTTACTCACTAAATTCTCACTGTCCAGCTGCCAAAAGTCAGATGAAGAAGAAGGAGCTAATCAAGATATTAATATGCTCATATGAGTCACCTTATTAACTTGGATTCAACCTTTTTTGCCTCAGGTTTTGCCTCTCATGCTACATAGAGGTTCTTATTAATGGAAGGTGTTGACTGCATGCAGTAGGAGAAAAAAACCTGGACTGGATACTATTCAGGCCTGAACAAAGTACGTCTACCTCCTCTATTTCCAAATGAAAAACATTTCAATTCAATACTCTTCTGAAAATATTCCTAATGTAAACTGAGCATCATTCTGTTAGGAAACACAATGATTTTAAAGAGGGTTTTAGTTAACAATACAGGTTATTTATTGTTTATGTACTGCCATTATTATAGAAAGCAAACATATATAACTGGAATCAGATTGTTTTATTTTTCTGGACTGATATTAATGTAAATCACTGCAAAAAAAAAATGCATTAATTTTTTTCTGAACCCTGAACAACATTTTATTTTCTGTTTTGTGACAGTATTTAATTAAAATAAGATTAATTATTTAAAACAGCCAGGCTAGCCTCAATTTACTTTTCAAGCTGGTGTTGGCAAGAAAGTATATGAACACTAATACTGAGAGCATTCTCTGCATTAATATACCTCAGTATCTCAATACATCATATAAATGCATTGTTTTTTCTAAAACATAACTGTACTGTATGTTTCTCCTTCTTACCCTCTTCACCTGCCAACTCTTTTACACTTGTGGAAGTCATAAATTTGTGAAGGGGGGGTATCAAAATAAATTTTCCAATAGACGTTCACAATAGTCTTTCAAAATAGTCAACTGATGTCTCTTTATCACAATAACCTATCTCAAATTAGTATTGTTGTTGTTGTTAACTGTATTCTGCTACACCTAAGCTGCAAAAAAAGTCAACAGGGCCACAATAAAATTATACAAGGATATAAGCTGTCCAGAGCATGATCAAATTTATTCTTTATATATGATATATACGAAGTGATATCTTACTGTATGTCTTTGTAAGATATTGAAATTGCATCAAAAATACCCAGAGAAAATGCAACTCCTCTATGATTTCATTGTCTGCTTCTAAAATGTACAGTGTCTCTTCACTTTCAGTGTCTGTTCTTGAGATGTCAGAGGACTAAATAGATCTGGCACTATGTGCTATCAAAATGTGGACATGTTTATGAGAATCAGCTAAGAAATTAGTGTCACTGTGTCTGTTTTGTGCAGACAGGATTGAAAGCAATAGTGCTGCCTTATAAGAGACATATTT
>NW_018127918.1:2521517-2543069 GCF_001952655.1 Monopterus albus
GTGCTGGGCTTTGAGCCAAGCTCTGCTATAAGTCTGATCATTGTGGGTGAATAAACATCATGTTTGTTTTGTTTTTCTCTCTTTGGTCTATTAAACAACCATAAAGATGAGAAACAATTAAAATAATGTCACTATAAAGAATTTTCTTTTTTTTTCAGGCCAGTTTTCAGTGATGTGAAATCGTGATTATTTTCCAGAGGAGGAATGAAATTTTTGCATTATGAAATCATGAAGCCTTGGGGTTTAAAAGCCTTATTATCCATTATTCTGTGTATAAATAAGTATGTTTAATTATTCAGCAAGTCTGTTTTTCTCTGTGCTAAGCAGCATAATGAATGATCACATTTTAAAGAGCTGGAATGATGGAGGTTTGGGATAGATCAGGGTGTGATGGCCTCCTCTGCTGTCAAATTATTAAACTCTAGCTCCCTGCTGTCGGGAGCAAGCGGTGTTGAAACTGTGCCTGTTGTGACGGTGCACCCAGGTGTTGAACCCCTGCGCAGTGCTATGCTGCCATCGTAGGGAGCATTACTATGCTAAATGAATATAGCTGTGCTAAAGCTAAGCTAGATACCTCCTGCTATGTTTAAAACACAATCCTGCTGTTCTGAAACATCCAGCTGAAGTCTCTGGGGCTGAAAGAGCAGGTTCCTCTCCTTCCCATTCAGGATCACACTCTGGTTACTATACCTCTATATACTGTTGTGTGTTTACAACTGCAGCCATTACACAAGATAAAGATCAACCTTAGGATACTTGCATTATTCATTAGCTACTATTCTGATTGGCTGGGGGTGAGCGTAAGTCATAATCAAAATAAGTGCTCATGAATAATATACATTTTGTGTTAATAACCAATGAAACAGCTGCTAGAGGTGAATGAATAATCAGAATAATTTAATCTGTTTGATAAAATGGGTTTAGAGAAATCTGAATAACTTTGGGTGAATAAAATGTCATAGATTAGTTTAAAATACACTTGGTATTTATAAAACTTGATCAGAAGAACCAGCTCTTTAAGGCCTAAGATAAATGCAGACCATTTGCTATCAGCAGAAAAACTAGAAGTCAGTGTATTAAGTCCTCAGGTAAAGAAAGGTGCAGAGGTTGTAAATATTGCAACATTACCTGATATTTTTTCTAATACTTGTGATGAAATATCAAATATTTATAAAATATGAATTTTTTTTTACCACTGCATACAAACATTTTTAATATGTTATGGTATGCACTGTAGGCCAAAAAGCCTCCTCCTAATCCTCACTCAGTTAGATTATAAAAAGCAAACATTCGAGATGGTTCAGCAACAAACTAAGATACTGCAGCTCACATTCCTCAGTCTGTTGTGCCAGCCCTGAGAATCAGGACTCGGTATATTCCTCCAGTATTCAGCACCAACATAGGAGGCAAAGATGCCAATTAGTCCCTGACAGGAACTTTAATAGGCCAGAATGTTATGCAGTAAACTCATAAAAAGATTGTATACAGTGTTGGCCATATCGTTCACTTTTTCCTAGGTGAGATCTAATGTCATGCTGAATGTTAGTCCTATGATCACAGCAGCTTTGCAGCATCTTCCTGTCAGCTGTTGATTCTATCATCATACTAATACATGGAGCTGCTGAACAGGCGGATTGAGGAAACACCTCAAAATCAAATTTCAACAGTTTTTTTTAAGTGAATATCTCAGAAATATAACAGCTCTTCCATCTTATGTCCTCTGATCTGTAAATGTGCTGTTTTGTGTTGCAATAATAGAAAACAAAAGAAAAGGAAAAAGAAAAATGACCACTCCAAGAAACATTTTCTTTTTAAAATAGTGGCTTATAGGTCATGTGATATCTTGTGAAGTTTTAGATGATTTATGTAAAGGATAATACCCCGTAATGATTGTAATCTAAGATATAGGAAATGAGAACCTGCTCATACCACAGCCATGTGCCATCAAAAATATAATATGTAATTGAATAAAGGAGTTAAGCAAATTGAAACAAGGCATCGTCATATGAAATGTGAACAAAATCATTTAAAAGCACCTTGTGTGGAACGTACAGTATATTCTGACTTTTCAAAAAATCTGATCAGGAAATCGATCATTCAGTTTTCCCAGCAGCATTTGGTTTGAGGTCTTCTGTTTGTTCTCCCTGTGTTACACCCTGGAAACCCTTCAGGTCCTTTCTTTCTCTAGGCAAGAACCCTCATGGTGTTGTTTTATTCAGTCACCTTATGAGTGACCTTTACTTCCTGATCCCTCTATGAGGCTCATTGATTTGCTTTTTGAAGATTTTTTTTTTTTTTTTTTTAAATAGTGCCTTTATTCACTTCAGTATTCAGGGCGATAGGGGGAGTCTTTTCAGATGAGATGGTACTGTACTGAATATCTCAAACATCTGCATCAAATGTTCTGCACACTGTGTATATTCTTGGTATTATATTGGATTCTTGGTGTCTTACACACATGCAGAAGGCCACTCACCTACAGTAGAGCCTTGGTCTGTCAGAGGTTTCTTTTGTTAAAGGGAGTTTTTCCTCTCTACTGTCACCAAGTGCATCCTCAAGGGGGAATTTGTTGGGTTTTTCTCTATAATACTCAAAACTTTATTATGTAAAGTGTCATGAGATTATTGTTGTTGTGAATTGGCAATATACAAATAAAATTGAATAGAAATTCAGTAGTACATTATGACATTTTTAGCTGTTCTTCATTAGACAAGTCAATATCATATCCACATTCAATTGTACACTGGAAAACATAGCCCGACATATGTTATAATGTCAACACAATATTGTTTAGGTGGGAACAGTTTTACCTGCAGTGCTGGCTGGGTTCTAGAACAGGTTCTAGATTGTCAGGAAACTTGATGTGAATATTCACATCCGAACAGATTTTCATATTTTAAATTTGATGATGACACTCATGGTCCACAAATATGGTCCATTCTAATGTTTTGGTGACCTGCTGACCTTTCCTCTTACACCACAAGCATCAGCCAGTGTTCTAATACAAAAGTCTGTTTAACTTTTACTGAGCTCATCATGGTCACCAGATGCTGAACCTTTTGCAGTTTACACTTTGTAAGTTTTCCTTCAGCACTACTCTCAGAACAAATTGTCAGCTTTTTATGATGTCAGAGGTTAAATCTTTTTTGGGGGGGGTGACTCCCTGACCTTTCCATATTACAAGGTCTAATTAACATAGCTGCTGAATCGTCTATGAATTATTCAAACAGTTTTAGAGGAACTTGTGTATCTCTGTGTTTCATCCCCAGGGGCTCAAGCCGATGGACCACAATGGGCTGTCAGACCCCTATGTCAAGTTACACTTACTGCCCGGAGCCAGCAAGGTATGTACCATGTTAATAATAAATCTAATAAATAAAAATGACTAGACAGGACCAGGCTAGTTGTTTTACCTGCCTCCAATCTTCATGCCAATCTAAGCTAACCATATTCTGACTGCAGCTCCAGTGCTTAACACAAAAACATAACAGTGGATCCGGCCCATCTCATTCATGGAATGACACAAATACACATACTTTCCAAAGTATTTAACTTTTCCTTTAAGTCATAATCACACAAAACACAAAGCAAGAGTCAACAGAAAGTTGTAAAGGCTGTGAGAATGAGCGTTCCCTGCTTTCAAAGACACACTGCAATTTTAATGTCTGGCTGTGTGTAGATTAAATTCTTTAACGTTGTTTAAATGACCTTTGATGGGTTAACAAAGATCCCTGAAGACTGGGTTTTCAGGGATCCACATATTTTCTATGAAGCACTTCTTGTGGTTTTCTTAAGGCTCTAAAATAGACCCACATGGGGAGAACGCTAATAATCTATTTCATGATTCAAGGAGCACCACAGTGAGGGAATGTCAGCGCAAATCTTCATCAGTGTAAACAACATTAACTGACTGGCCTAATATAGCCACTTACCAATGATGTGTCTCACTTGCCTCTTATCATCATACTGTGAGTCAGTTTTGGCCTGTTCAATATCACAAGTGGACACACTTGAAGAGATGTGATTTATTATCTCTTGTATAAGAGCTATTAGAGCTCTCATGGGCCTCCACATGTCAGACCCCAGTCATTATACACATATGAGACAAAAGATGGGCATGTATGTTATGTTTCTCAATACTAAATGACTCAGTGGTTGTTTTCCAGAAGAAAGTAAAATCTTTTCGCTTGCGTCTGATAGCCGGCCTTGAGATTGATTTAATCCTTTCATTAAAGTCCTTTAATGCAGATCCTGTGAATGAGTACATTCCACAAAAGCAGCTTATTGAAAGATAAAGCTGTGCAATTATCCATCTATCTGACTCACATCTCCCTTTCTTCCAATACCTTTTCACACTCATCTCATTTGTTCTTTTGATCTATGTAATTGTTCAGCGCCTGCTCTTGCCAAAAAACTTTAGCTTTGACTTCAGACCTCTGCTACTTGTGTAGTTATGCCTGACAGGTTATGTTTTTTATGTATTTAATATAATTCTAAAAAATGTGATTTACTCATTTGTCTACTCATGGTGTATGATTTACAGTGGGTCATTATAGAAACATTAACAGATGTTAATATTGAAAGAAGGTCCATGCAAAGCTACAGAGCTGAGGGAACAGATCAGCAAACCGTGCACACAGGTTCAACTGTTTTTGTTAAAAGCATTGTAACAAATAGTAGCTGAATCTGAAGGTAGATATTTGGCCTAGTAAATGATTTTAGTATGTTTTAAATATGATCATAAATTCTTAGTATTTGTATTTCTTATTATTTTATTATAGTTCTTATTATTTTAGTTTGGTGTTATTATTTTAGTTCAGCAAAGTGGGCTGGCATGCACTGGCACGCCATAACCGCACTTCTACATTTTACTTCTACAGCAGTTCTCACAAGCTGCCGGCGGTACTCTTTGCTCATTTGAGGAGCATTGTGTCTTGCCTGGATAGTGCCAAAAGCAGATGATGGGAGCAGGGGGCAGTGACAAGAAGCTGCAGTTAGGACAAACAGTTTAGGTGCATTCTGCCAGCTACAGTGTGGGAGCCAGATGGGGACAGCTCCTTCAAAAAGAGGCCTAAGCTCTCCCAGAAGCAGCAACAAATGTTTTAAGGTTTACTTGCACAATTAAGGTTGCAGTGTACTTCGAACTGAGGCAATAGTCATGCCCTGAGGCAACATACATGCCCATGAGGGGAATAGGGGGACTATTCTTCCCATTTCAAGCACTGGTTGGGTTATATTCAGAAACACTCTTATTACCTGATCTGTCTTTGGTCACAGCACAAATGGCACTGACTTGAATAAATTACTGACTGCTTCTTGTACATAGACACTGATGGTGCTTGGTTGTGGCATAGCGTGTTCTCCTGGAATTAAAAAATGGACTAATTAGTGACGATGCAAGGACAGAGTTGTGATTATTAGCATCAGAACATGTAATTAACCATTCAGTAAATAAGAAAGCCCAGGGGCTGATGACTGTAATGAAACAGTACGCTAATAAATATCACACCACTCAAAGACTAGGCCCATAAAACAAATCAGCAGCCTGCCTACTGCTAGTCTGAATTGGATAGCTCCTCCTACATAATTGCTTGAGTTAAGTAGAATCTAGATATCATCTGTGATCATATCTATTCAACAGAGGGGGTCAAGAGCATAATTTTCAGCAACTAGTGACCAGATTGTTGTGTATCTTCTGACAGTGAAATAAATGTTTTGATGCTTTCAGTAAAATCTGCGTATTATTGCTGAAAGACTCATCCTGCAGAGATATAGGGGGAAATACTATATACTCTGATTTGGTCACTACCATTTAAGGCTAAAAATACTCTAAACCTTTGAAAGAAAATGACACATAATCATGTAAGTGGTGATTTATCACTTTATTTGTTCTAAATGATAATTCTATGTAATTTACCACAAGATAATTGCTATTGTCTTCACAATATTATGTGTAGCTGTTGGCAGGATTAACCCAGCTTTTAATTATGATTCATTCATTGTTTTGGATTATTAAATCACATGTCATTATTCTGTGATAAAACAACATTCAAACATCTGTCCAGTCTGGGGGAAAAACACCTACTCATTAATTAAACCACTGTTTATTCAATGTGCAAAAGAAATAAAAAACAGTTTATTGCTTTAAAAGGAGGTATACTGTACATGCAGGAATTATGTTTTCCCAGAGTTGGCACAGTGAGGTTGCCAGGTTTGGTGCCATCATGCAAAACCTAACAATTAAATAAAAACCTTAAGGTACTGACTGTACCTGGCAACCTGTATTATACACAGAGATAAGCAACTGTTGTTCTTTGGGAAATAATTGTAGCATACAACAGTACACGAAAAGTGTTTTCCTACATCTCTGTTTGTGAGATTGTAGTGAGCTGCAGAGGTGCTGGCAGGTTCATTAGTTTGATCGGAGCCAGGCTCACTGTTTCCCCCTGCTTCCAGTCTTTATGCTAAGCTAGGCTAAACCCATTCCAACTCTAGCTTCATATTTAAAGGGGAACTCTCAATTTCACACATCAAACTCTTTTTATAGATCTTGTGCAGTGTTGCTTAACTGTATATATGTGTGAAATCTTAGAGATGTCCTGAAGTGATGATGTTTGTGGTGACATCAGCTGGAAAACTTATTTAATATTAAAGTGTTTACAGAGAAGAGTACTTGTTTTTTTTGGACTTCCCTGCAGCAGTATATGTAGGATTTCATTGTTATCATCATTCACCACTTAATTTTTCACAGACTGATAGATGTCAAATTGAAAACTTTTAATTATTTATAACAAGGCTATTCAGCTACAATTCCAGGAAGTACTGTCACTCAAGATCCTCCCCAGTAGAGACCCAGGCTATTACACATCCACATTTCCTTAGTGCCTTCACAAAAAAATGTTTTTTCCTCACACATTTAGAGTTATAAAATTATTATATTGCTGCATTTGCTGCTTAAAGTGCCTTAGATTTTATGCTTCTTATTTATCTACTTTATATTTCATTTGTATTCTGTGGCATTTACGTGGACGGCAAAGTAAGAATTTCATTGTACAGGGAAACACGTTTCCTAACTGTGCATATGACAAATAAACACTTTGAACTCAAACTTTGAACTATCTGTCTAAAAATGATCCCCACAGACTCAGAGCACAGAAGATTTACTGGCCTTGCTAGATTTGTAGAAGAGAGGCAGAATAAAGGTGTTTGTGTGTCCACTCATTTTTGAGCACTTGATTTCAGTGTCAGTGTTTCTGAGTTTGTTTGTTTTTCGCACTCTGCATGACCTGATCACCTGTCTGCTAGACTGCTCTCACCTGATTGACACACTTGATTTCAGTGTCAATGTTTCTGAGTTTGTTTGTTTTTCGCACTCTGCATGACCTGATCACCTGTCTGCTAGACTGCTCTCACCTGATTGACACAGCAACTGAAGGACTCACACAGCTCTGCTGAGCTGGCCATGCCACATCTGTTAAAAATAAAAGTCGGTCTGAATAAGACTTATAACTATCTAAATGTGAAACACTTTGTGGTCACAGAGAGAAACCTGTTGGGGTCAGGGCCAGGAATGGAGTCTGCCAGTTGGTGACCCTTATCTACATCAATCAGTTTGGTTTGCTCCACCTGCCATCTGCTGCTCCTACTAGCTCTCGATCTCATCCCAGCTGACACATAATGCTTCGCCTCTCATGGCATTACAATCAACTTTTGTTCCCATTTTAAAAAGACTTAGTTTAAATGCCATTTCTAAGTTAATTTAAATTTACTTTTAAAACCTTTTGAACAGTATGCAAATATTTTCACAATCCATGACAAATATTTAGCTTTTCATGAAAAGCCTGGTTTATGCATCATGCTCAGATGAGATCATTTGTCTGTCTCATAGACTACCACTGTTACATTTTTTCACATGATTTTGATGATTTGAGTTTGTGTTAGGAGTTTTCCAACCCTGACCCAACAAGTGCTCCAATCTAAACAATTTCTCTACCTTAGAATATGACCCAGATAATCATTCCAGTTATCCAAACCTTTGACATTATAGTAACAATCACACACTCCATATGACCGTTCCACTGGTGTACAGGACCTTCAGGGTCATGGAAACAAAAATGGGACCGTCACAGTTTTGTTATATTCACAATAATAAACAACTTGGTTAGGTTCAGAAAAACATTGTGGTTATAGGTGTAAAACAGTCATGGACTAAAAACATATTTAACATGAGAGCTGAATCATGGTTTCTTGTTGGAAAATCCTATGTTTTTATGTCGTAATTGTTCACCTAACTGTAGCAATAAACTGTTGGTCATCATAACATGCTAACATAAACAATGGACTAGTTCTTTTACAGGAGAATAGTCCTTGACTGTCACTACTAAAGCCAACTACCCTCTTGCTTTCGAGAGCATGTACAGTATTTACAGCAGTGTCGTGGATTATTTGACAGATAAATGAAATAAAATTCTCCATTGAGGCATGTGGCTCATAGGCTTTGTCTCAATGGGAGACCTTTGCAGATTCCTGCCATTAAAACAAGATTCTGTCACCTTCTCCCCTGCTCTTACATTTTCCCAGTTTGATCTCAGAATAATCATTTGGTTCGGTCTAACAGCCTCATTAAGACCCACTAAAGAGGTCATAAGTTCTGCTTGCACTCTAATTAGAAGTGAAGTTTCACGGTCTGCTGCAATGCCACATCACACTTTAATCTCCCATGAGACCACAATCAAACAATGAAATGCCTGTAATTATTCCAGATTAAATTGCTGATTACTGACAGGGATTAAATTCAACAAAATCATGATGTTTTTACAGGACCACAAGGTGCTTAGCAGTTGACATTTTTAGCCTACAGTAGCTACTGTATAGCAAATAACTAAACCATTTATGCTTTTAATAGCTCAGCTGTTTAACATGGTGTTG
This sequence comes from Monopterus albus, assembly GCF_001952655.1. Taxonomy (NCBI): domain Eukaryota; kingdom Metazoa; phylum Chordata; class Actinopteri; order Synbranchiformes; family Synbranchidae; genus Monopterus; species Monopterus albus. Next base: position 2,530,446 of record NW_018127918.1, read on the forward strand.
ATAAAAAGAAGATGCAGGCAGGAGTTATACATTCAGCAGCTGATAAAGTGGTAACATTTTACTTTATTGTGTTGATTTGAAGAAGTTAATGTAAATCTGTGAGTTTAGGGAGAATGACATTTATTCCTCACTAGCTAGACTCCACCACTGTTTTGTCTTGTGCAATAAACTAAGATAAAAATCATGTTTTTCGGAGCTTGGAATAAACAGAAAATCAGTGCTAAAATGTGATTGTGCAAACAGACTGACTTGCACAAACGGCTCCTTCTTAGATTGGTTTTAAATTAAATCACTCCTTGAAGTAAATTTTATAAGGATAAATTGATAGTTTTATAGCCTAAACCAATATCACAAACACAACACTGAAGGTGGACTATAAAAGGAAAAGGTTATATGGATCTTTGTAAACCATGTTTGGTTATTATGTTTTCTGTCTTGCAGTACTGTACCCACTGGTCATGATGAGTGGTGCAGCACGGGTGTGAACGTGACACCCACCAAGTGTAACCACTTGCATAGTCAGCCACCATCGTAGCTTTTAATTTTGTAATACCTTTTGAACACCTCAGCTTTATACTGCATTTCAAAATGTGCTCACCTTACTGTAATATGCAACACGCTTGTGCGCTGCTGGTGTGAAATTTAACATTACTAGTCTGACAGTAAAAGCTATTCCCATTTGGTGTGTCACTTTAAGATGAATTACAAACCTGATCTATTGTTTAAATAGGTTCTCCTGTTATGCAGTTTAATACAGTACATGCTGACTGTCATTTTTACCATTTAAAAACTGAGTTTCAAACAAAGCACAATTTCTTACTTGACTTGTTTTTACATTAACACGTCATTTTAATGAGATGCAAGTGTCAAACACGATTTTCATTTTTTCAGCAATTTTAGGATGGTTAATTTAAAGTTGTTTTTTTTAAACGAGCTGCTGTGATTTACTGTAAATTAGGTTATTGAATAGTCGGGAACTGCAGTGTTTGCACCTGCAGCTCAATAAATCTCCCTCTGTGTGTTTGTGTTTCAGCCCCACTCTCTCCCCATCTGCTACAGGTGACACCAGTTGCTCATTTCTAGCACCGGTAGTGATGACTTATTCCTCTTTTAATACATGATGAGTGCTACATGTGCAAAAAAACTCCATCTTTATGACAGGTTTACTCTTTATCCATTAAATCTGCTGCTTTCATTGCCCTAGTTAAACCAGCATTTCACTCTGACATTGTCATTTCAGGGATCTGAACCGTTCAAGGCTTTGTAACCCTTTAATTAAATACTTGCTGCGTCATACCTTCTAGTCAACCTGCTTCACTGTGACTGACATCCCTGCCCACAAGTACCTGTCATCTGACTGCTCTGTAATTCAACTGATCAGTTCTCTTGCTCTTTACCGTCTTGCCAACAATCCACTCAGATGCTGCCAAGCAGGACATTTTAAAGAAGAAGGTGTTCCTCCTCCAGTTGGCCAACACACTGACCTTCACATTTGATGGGAACACTGGTTTAGCCAGTGCATTAGCTGAATGAATAGGTACAATACAATATCACATGCTGACTTATTTATAGAGATATTACATTACATTACAGCATGTTAAGGTTTTTGTTTGCGTTCTTTTTTATGTGAAGGAAGCTCCTTTTAATATTCAACACAGCTGTACCGTTCAATTATGTTCTTGTGCAGTCATCTGTTTTTCCTTTGTGTTTAAGTTTCATCCATATAGAGCATATATCTTTATTTGTGTCTGGGTTGGAGTCACTGAAATGAAGTTGGCCTTAGGATGAGACCTGTAATTGCACACTAATTACACATGGCAAATTTTTAGAACTAAGTTAATATATGCAGTTTGACTCTTTTAAGGCAACACACCAAACTAAATCAATTGAAATTAATTAATCCCTATTTGCATTTTTGCCTTTATACCATGTCAGTGGGCTCTCTGGTGAGCTCTGGATACGACTGATCTAGTCTGATTTCAGAAGCTATGGAGGGCTGGGTCTGGTCAGTACTTGCATGGGAGACTGCTGGGTTGAGCATTGGCTAGTAACCTGCCCGTCAAGCCCCTACCTCTACGAGAAATGCCAATCACTTGCCACTCGATGTGCCAGTGGTCCTACCACCATCATATGTGTTAGTAGATGGTTTAAAGGCATTGAAAGGGGAGATGTCATGGGACACTAGGATTGCATTTTTGGACTCCTGGGTCACCAGCACCAACCTGAATGAATTTTAATGCACTATATGAACTGGAATACTGTACATTGTTTCTATGAATATGTCCAGTGCTTAATGCACTACTCTAAATGTTTTAAAAGTTGAGGGAGACATTTTTCTCTGACAAGATCAAAAACCTTGAAACACTTGTAGTCTAAAAGAGAGGGATGGAAGATGAAAAGTTATTTGCATTTTTATGCAAAAATAAGTCTTAAAAGCAGCATCATTTTAAGCCCTCTGTGTGTGTGTGTGTGTGTGTGTGTGTGTGTGTGTCTGTGTGTCTGTGTGTGTGTGTGTGTGTGTCCGTTTGTGTGTGACTTTACTTGCAAGCATGTTCAACACCCATCCTATGGGAATCAATCACTGACTGAGACAGAAGCAATCAGCAAGAGCCTCATTGCATCATCAGACTTGCAAAGAATCGGCACCAGCTAATTGATTAAATTCAACAGAATCGTTCATCCTCACCCAGGACTCAAAACAGTGTCATCATCCTCATCTTGTCATGTTTGGTGGCATGCTCAGAGGATTTCCCTGCACATTATATTGATAATGTCATGATGTCACATGTCACAGTAGTTTTCATCACGTTGCTAGTTTACAGCTGATGCAACTCTGATGAAGTAAGTCAGTGAGGATGCTATGCAACAGTCTGGTGAGAATTTAAACCAGTGGAGTTCCCTTTAAAGGTTGTCTATTCCAGTATTAGTGTCATGATTGAATGTCTTTAGCCTGACATATTGTGCAGTGTTAGGCTCTGCAATTAACATTTCCTCACTACACTTTTAGATTGTTTTTGTTTGCTTGTTTGTTTTACTTCATTTGAAGGCTTTTGAAATGATTTAACTTTTTTAAGAAACAGATTCACTTTGCTTTCTCTCTGAGTGTGATAAGAGATGATCAATGTCAATTTCACGTCTACGAGATGAGTTCAAGTCAGAATGTGTTTAACCTAGTTTAGAATAAACAAGGGGGATTAGCAAACCTGCTCTGTTCAAAGTTAAAATCTACTCTGTGACTAACAAAAACACTAAATCTCACAAATTACACATACAGTAAAAGTAATTAGTCATGTGTTTTAGTGGGGTAACATTCTATAGATATCTAGGGATGAGCAGCTTTCTAGACTGTACTGACTGTGCTGTAACTGACAGCCTGCACTTTACCAGAAATGCTTGGTGGGGAGATAAACTGGTGCTCATCAAGAAAGAGTTTCAGCACATAACTAACATGATTCCTGTTTAGTTGCTGTGTTGCAGCTTGGCTTAAGCAAAAAAAAAAGTATTTTTAACATTGTGAATTTAATGTCTAATGAAGGCCTGTGACTGGAAGAATGTTTTCTGAAAAATGTTGTGATGACAAACAGCCTGAGTAAAAACTGAGCTCATCTAAGTAACTTGTTGGACACATTTTTGTTTTCCATCCACTTCCTGCATTGCTTTGATTGTCATTCTCACTTCAAGGCAGTCTGCTGTTTATATTTCATTACTGACAGAGTTCAGTGTGCAGCAGTGCGATTGTGTTTGCATGTGTGCCACCAAACAACAATGCGCTGACAAATATTCACCAGCACAGAAAGGCTTTGTACACTTACAGATATGTTTATGACAGCATTTCAATGAAACTCCCCCCTGAGGGATGAGCTCTCTTGAACTGTCAGAGGGTGCCCGTAGTTAGTCAGTTGTGATGTTCAGTTCTGTTCGCCAACTGCACTTTTTGTCTTTCAGGCTAATAAACTTAGAACTAAGACTCTGCGCAACACACTCAACCCTGTCTGGAGTGAGACCCTGACCTACTATGGCATCACTGATGAAGATATGGTCCGCAAAACGCTCAGGTACTCTTAACTTTAAGCCCCATGTGTACCCAGAATGGAGAGAAAGAAAAGTAATGGAAGGGGGAAGACTAAAGGAGTGACAGAAAAGGAAGGAAGGAAGGAAATAAAGATGGCAATAAATGGAAAAGGGTAAGTACTGTAGAAATGAAAGGGAAGGGGAGAAGGAAATGAACAGAATGAAGGGAAGCAAAAGAAAGAAGATGAAAGCAATAGAAAAGGAGGGGATGGATTGGAGGAAATGAAGGATGGAGGAAAGAAGGAAAGAAGGAAAAAAACTGATGGAAAAGAGAAGGACATGATAGCAAGGGAGAGGACGTAAGGAAGGAAGGAAGGACACTGGATAATAATAATAATAAAGAAAATTCCTGTTCTTGTTTTGGTATGCTTTAGTCTGAGTGGCTGTAGATCTGTTTTGAAGGGGTTTGGAAAGTCATTTTCAAGGAGCAGTGATGTTTGACTGCTCCTTTTCTTCCTGGCTCCTGAAGTAAATCACTGCATTACAGCCCCCATTTGGCAACAGCCATTTTACCCAGAAATGACTGATGTTGTTATTTATCCTGCGTATTTCTTTTCACTACAATTTATGATGTGAGTTTATGTGGCAGGGCAAGCCTGAATGTGTGATAGCCCCCTATCAGAATAACAGTTAGGAAACCCTTTGTTTGTGTTATCTCCAAAAAGCACTCTTGTTTGGGTGACAGGACTTTGTGTTTGCTGGTTGTGTTTTTCTGCAACACCTGAGAATAGTTAGTCTGTTCTCAGAACAGGCATTTCAACTTTCTGTGTTAAGAATGTGACACTGTTACTGGGAAGTGTTACTTCACTGTTCTTTGCTCCTTTATTTTTATCAAAGTGTTAACACTGTGCAATCAAGTGGTCGAAGTAGGTTACATAATCATATGCATAATCATTTGTTAGCTGCAGTGTACATCCCAGTGATAGGTGGGCTGTATGCAGTGGAGGATTTTAGTTTGCTTTAGGGTTTCGATTTCCCCCATGCATCACAGAAACTGGTGTCTATGGCATAAAATTGTACATATTGGCAGTGATGGCGATTTTAGGCATTTTAAGTCAGCATCACTCTGTTGGTCTTTTGGCAGTTGGTCTTGACTGAAACATCCCAGAAAGTATCGGATGGAATACCATGACATTTTACAAAGACATACAGTATATGCTCCCAACAAGTGGATGAAACCTACTGACTCTGGTGACCTGATTCTTCCTGTAGCACCACCCACATATCAAAGTTATCACTTACAGTATCCTGTGAAATAGCTCAACATCTACTAAATGGATTAGCACAAATTTTTGTATAGAAATTCATGATCTCCAGGTGATGAATCCTTTACATTTGCACACCACTAGTGATGACAGCAATAATACAAAATTATGAAATGATCCTTAAGTATTAATTTGCTGTTCAGTGTACAATAAGTTATATAGTTAATAGTTCTATATAAAATTGTGAATGAGGTCCTATATACACTCAAATTCTGCTTAGGTAATTGTTTAGGTATCTGTACTTTACTTGAGTATTTTCATTTTGTGCTACTGTACATCATATTTTGACCTCACTATATTTCAGGCAAAAATATTGTATATTGTACTCACTACATTTATTTATTTTTCAAAATAAGGTTAATAAAAAAAATACAGTATGATCATAAAATGTATTGATCCTTGTGGTAAAATTCATACGCTACCCAGTAGTAATTCAAATCATAAGCACATAAGTTAAAATGAGCTCTTCCTTCATCAGCTGCAACATTAAATGTGACAGACACAATAATACATCAGTAATTATAATCAAAAAATATGATACATGTAAACTGTGCCATTTTACATAATGAGTGCTGTTACTTTTGGTACTTTAAGTATATTTTTACATTATTGTATTGCTGCTTTTACCTAAACAAACAATCTGAGTACCTCTTCCACTTTTCAGACTTGGCTGCAGCTTAGTAGCTAGTGAGCTAATTGTTGAATCACTAGTATTCAGTGGCAATCTTATCGACACTCTGCAAATCTACAGTATTGTTTTTGTTTTGCAGGGCAGGAAAATATTACTGTACTGTGATGGCACAGAATGCCATAACAACAGTGAAGGTCTCTACTATAGGCAGCATCCAGGAGGTGTGATCTAATGGGGACTTGTCTGTGCACAAGACAAAAAAAAAATCTATTTCTATAACAGTGCCTTGATTTACCATTTTCAAGAAACAATATGCAGTGAGAAAGGCCTCCATGTTTCCAAACAACACTACTCAATTCTTTTTTTAAATTGAAGTTTGAATTCAGCACCACCTGTCCCTGTAGAAGATAAGTTATTTTTTTTATCCATTGAGATTCATTGTGATTCTGATTAGGCTGCGTCCCATTCAAGCTACCATGCTAATAAATATTGCTCATGCCATGGGGTGCACAAAGGCTGCATGTTTTGTTCCATATTGCGGCTGATTATTCAGAGAATGCGCTTGAAACAGTGTTCCACCACATGAGCCCGATATAGTTATGAGGGTGAATCATGACATGTCAGAACTGTGAGTGCTTACATTGAGAGTTCTCTCTGCAATTACTGAAGACATAGGTCTGCTGAGAGCAGCATTATCTCACACCAATAATTGACTTTCATTATAAGTTTAATGAAATGGGGGAGAGGAATATGGATCCCCAGTCTGGAAAGTAAAACCTGAGACTGTAGAGTGTTTGTCCTCAGTGGTACTGAACTGAGAGCTGCTTTTCACCATCTGGTCACATCTTTTGTCAACAATTATACTCATTATTATAATAAATATTTTTATTGACTGTAGAGCACAGTGGCAAACATGCTGTAATAGATGATGCCATTCACTGACAAAAGGGTGGATACTGTGTTTATGTGTTTAGTGGAAAACATAAAAATGGGCCCATTATACAAATTAGTAAACAGGCTGCATTAAGTAAATAAGATGAGCACAGGATGTGTTCAAGTTCAAGTTGTGACTTTGTTTTAAATTACTTTGACATGATCAGGAACCATGCCATTTTTCAATCATCAGAAATGTCTCTCCACTTCTTCTCATCAGAGGTTTCCATTTTGAGTCTTTTGATCCAAACATGACTGAATGCTTCCAAAAGCATAATTATCTCATCATTTTCTGTCAGACTGACTGAGCCTGACAAAAATTTTATGAACTACTTCTCTGCAGGACTGAGTTCAATTCAGTGTGGTGAGCCCAATGGCCTTAGATAGTCGATGGGCGTAGCTCTATAGTCAAGTGAAGATTTTGGTGAGAATTGAATCCCCGTCATAGAGGATGATGGGTTCCAGGTGGAAAATGACTAGTTTTATGCTTCCTGCCAAACAAAACCTTAACATGAACGTCACTTCACTCTGTCCTCCTCTGTCTGCTCTGTCCTTCTGCTTCCAGGATTTCAGTGTGTGATGAGGACAAATTCCGCCACAATGAGTTCATCGGGGAAACACGAATCCCCCTTAAGAAGCTGAAGCCCAACCAAATCAAAAACTTCAACAACTGCCTGGAGAAACAGTTACCTGTAAGTCTGCTGTGCCACACATATACATGGAGTTTTTGATGTTACTGTAAAGATGTGATTTTGTGATTGTTCTAGATTTTAAACTGAATAACTAAAAACAATATTGAAATTTGCTTTACAACATTTGTTACATTGACTCAAGTTTATCTTGCTTTCAACTCTGCTAGAGTTGAACATTGAACAACAGAGAAAATACCTAAACATGGTAGTGACTCCCATTTTTTTATGCAAACCACATTTAATCTGAGAATATTCTGTAAAACCTTGGATTTAACATTTCCTGTGTAGTTTATATAAACTGTTACCTCACAAAATATCCAGGGTGATTTTGTTTTTCTTCACTGGGGGAGACAACATGGCAGCTACTGATGGTCAGCAAGCCTCTAGCTTTCCCATATGACCACTGTATTTTTCACGTATCTGAAAGGTGTTTTAACCAGCTTGTTTTTTTTCAGGTCATGTACATAATGTTGCAGCACAGCAGTGTGATGTTAGCGCTGTCACCTCACAGCAAGAAGCTTCTAGGTTTGAGCCCAGGCCAACCCGTTGCCTTTCTGTGTGGAGTTTGCATGTTCTCCCTGTGCCTGTGTGGGTTCTCTCCGGGTGCTCCGGCTTCCTCCAACAGTCCAAAGACATGCAGCTTAAGTTGACTGGTGACTCTAAATTGCCCGTAGGAGTGAGTGTGGGTGTGTGTGGCTGTTTGTCTCTAAGTGTCCCCCCTGTAGTAGACTGGCAACCTGTCCAGGGTGGACCCTGCCTCCCGCCCAGTGTCGGCTGGGATTGGCTCCAGCCCCTCCGTGACCCTATTCAGGAATAAGCAGTATAGATAATGGATGGATGGATGGCTGGCTGGACAGATTAGAGCACTGGATTTTGAGCTCATGAGTGCAGTGTGGGAGTGGACCATGTGTTATGAGAGCACAGGAGTGGAGTGGAGTGTCATCGAACTGGGATTGGATATCCTTTTCAAATTGCCTACACAGTTTATGGTTTAAAAAAGAATAGTACAGTGTAATTCTGGAGCCATCCATATTTGGAGAATAGAACTCTGCCTTGTGTTTGGAGAGACAAATTCCTGTTGCTCCTCTCATATGCTTTGTTGTCTTTGTGGGAGTGTGAAATAGCATCCAAAAATACAAAATATGCTTTTGCAGAACTGGTATCAAACAGTCATGGTGGATTCACATTCTAAGCACTGATTTTGTCAAGGTTAATTTAATGTAAGAAGATGCTACACCTTCAAAATGACCATATTTTAAAGGTGTATGCTTGTTATCATTTGTCATACAATGATTAGAGAGTAAGTCCCAACTGAAATCACAAGATGGTGGTGGCGTTAAAAATCTCAATTTCTTTTTCTGTGTAAAATCATGACTAGTTTGCAGTTTACAATTTGCTATGTTACTTCTCTAAGCTTTTGATATATGACTCACAACTACTTTTATCCCTCTTCACCACTACAAGCGCATCCTGACAATGGAATAGCCTGCATGATATTTATAGCTGAATTTATAGCTTCACTGCGACTAAATGTGAAAATATTTAGCAAATTGAAGCTGAACATGTAGCTGAACCAGTGCCAACAGCAAAGAGTGGACGTGTTCACTCTGCTTTCATTCTTACTGTACCGGACATTGCAGTTCTTTTTGGTAAGGGTAAAGCAGGAAGAGATTTTTGTAGATCTGAAGGCTCAGACCATCATAGCATGCAGCGGCTTCTGGTGTACTGTAGCTGTAGAGCAGATGTTTTTGTCCAACTCAGCTGGTATTTCAGGGGTTGTCTGTTGTGTCTCAGTTTGGTTGTTTTATTATTTTAGATTATCTTATAGCAAAGCACAGTTTGGCTATTTTCACACAATGCTTCAAGGCAAAGTGAGGCCAAAAACCATTGTAGGTTACACAGAGCCAAGCAGAGCAGGAAGCTTCCTGCTCTGCTTGGCTCTTCACAAAGCAGATAAGGAGGTCTGTCTGAACACATGTTATTTTGCTGTGCTAGGGGGAATAGAGCACCAAACATTTGGTCATCTCATCCAGCACCTAGCAGTGCCTGTCATATTGATGGTTTTTTACTGAGAGGGGAGCATTTTCATTGGATTGTTTAGCTCATTAAAAAGTCAGTCAGCAAACAAAAATTTTACTTAGAGATGCACACAAAACAGCATTTAGATGTAACCTACTGTAAAAGTCTGAAAACATTTCTCTCAAATTTATGCTATTTTTATTTTGTCTTGTCAGCAGTAAATAACTGACATCACTGTGGCCACTGAGAATTTATAGAACATCTGGTCAAGTCAGAGTGCTGCTATGAATGTGCATTTAAATGTGTACTTGAAGGGAGAAAGCTTCGTATTTACTCAGACGCAGACTCAGGCACTTCCACTGTCACACTAGATGGTTGCCATAAAGATGAGAAGTCTGTACATGCTAGCGCAATGGCCTTTGAATAACAGATGAACTTTATATGTTTTGGTAAACTCAGGGTGTCTGGACAGGCCAATCCACCATTTCTATCTTCTATCTGATGTATATATCTGCCAGTCTTCACACTGGATCTGCCTCCAGCACTGGCACCAGTAGTAGGCAAGAGGGCCTGAACAGTGTGAGAGGAAGCAGCCTAATCTGGCAGTGAATCTTGGATTGCTGCCTCTGTGCAATACATTTCTCTATTCCCCCAGCTCAGTTAGGCAAAAAAAAGCTTAACTGTTAGTTATTACCACATATTTGTTGCTCACCCTGTTGCCATTGCCAAATTACCATTTTAGAAAATGTTGTAGGTTATAGTTCCTGTTTTGGATCACACTTTATATCACTACAGTGCATGAAATTGTTTTTTGTTTTTGTGCCTTGGAAGCGGAGCACCAGCAGTAACATTGCTGCTGTGATGAATGGTTCAATATGTCCCAGAAAAAGTTATGACATACAAGTGGTTGTACCTCAGAGTAACGATGTTAGTTCTATTCAAAACATTGATAAACAGCAAGATATTCTGGCAAGTAATGAAACTGTAAAAATATATACAGTCATAATATGCAGGATAATACCTAATGAAAATTATGACCTCTAATATTTTGTCTAGCATCACCACTGGGTCTAAACCATGGACTGTAAACAAAGATGGACAGGCTAGGAAGTGAAGCCTCTGTTACACCATCGCCCCTGATGGCTGGTTGAGGTAAAGGTCTTAAATCCCGCCTCCTTTATGTTAGTGAATGGGACATGAGCCAAAATAAAAACTCAAAAGTACAAAGTAAATTTTCCCAGAGGTCAATTCTCTGGTTTTTGGTAGATATCGCCACGCTAATGTGTCTAAAAGTGATAATATTTCTGGTAAGTTTGTTTTTAATACTTTATTTGATGACATAAAAAGCAGTAAACAATAAACTATTCAGAGTGAAACCCGGCAAATCATTTGCAAAAATAAGAGTTTATTTTAAGTTAGTGTGGCCATTAGAATAAATTTGGGTACCTATTCTTGCATTTCCCAGCCTAGAGTCTTGGCAGGGGAAAGGCAATTTACCTGCATTTGTGATAAAGGTGGTCTGAGCAGGTGTTACCACAATTGCTATTTTGAATCAAAATGGGCACTAAAATTGCACTGTGCTTAATCAGAATAAGCATGTCCTCAAATGTGCCCCCACCCCACCTCCACCTTCAGCGAACACACATTTATTCATGACAAGAAAACACGAAGACCAAACACATTAAAAAAAAAGACATGGAAAGACAGGAAAATTCCCAGTTAAGCCTCTGAGCACCAGGTCCTCTTATCTGATGCTACCTACTTTGTTATCAGCGTTGCTTTCTCTGTTCTCTCTCTATGGGATATGATTGTGTTTGAATGCCAGTGCCCTGTAAGCCATGATTTCTTCTCTTGAATCAGCACAATAGTCAGCACCCAGCAGGTCTCTGAGAGGTGTTGATCTGTGGGATCCTACCAGGACATTGGCAGGAAATGCATTTTGGCCTAGCTTTCTGTTACACACATTTACAGCCTTATATCCTGAGTTGCCGATGCATTGTTTAGTCATAACATGTGGCACAGGAAAACACCCGCGCTCCTCTGTGCATGGCAAAATTTTGTATTGTTAGGTTTTAGTAAGGAGATAAGCAAAGACAGAGACACTTGTGGTAGTTAATGGAGGTTTTCTGATTTGAATTGTTTAAAAGTTTGAAATGTTAAGTTGATTACTGGCTCAGCAACCTGAATCAATTAGTCAATGGAAAGCTCCCCTTGTTCTTAAGATTTTACCAGACCTTTTTCCTGGTAATATCTGTGTTTCCTTGGTAACCCCTAAGGGAATGAGCAGAGCTGTGTTTACACAGACTTTCACTCAGCGTGGAAAAACACAGCTGTTCTCATCTATTAGAAATAGGATAAGTACATTTGTGCAGCAAGGGGAGCCACTGAGGGGTTGTCTGAAACAACGCAGCACTGTGAGACAAAAAAGAATGTGTTCTGCAACACAATGTGATGTCATGTGGCAAGGCACTACAATGGTCAATCCCATACATGCAAGCCTGCAATCCTGATAGACTTTGTTATGTGAATGCCGTATTTCTGCTATTTACCGGAATGTCGCAACCAAAGAAAAAGGAGTAGTTGTAAAATCCTATCTTTGAGTATTACAACTAACACAGCCCCTTGCAGTGTTTTAACACAGAGCAAGTATCAGTATGAATCCAGCCTAATATCTGGAACACATATCTGACTAATATCTGGTTTGCTACCAGCTTTGTTGTCAGTCTTAGAAAACAATGAAGTAGGCAGTAGGAGTGATGTATACCTCAGTTATTCAGCAAAGCAGCTACATTCTTTTAGAACAATGTTCAGACAGTCACATCAAAAGTGTCCAGTTATACTGTGCCTATACTGTGCCTTAAATTCAATTAATGGATATAATTGTAATTGAGTTTCCCCCCAGGCAATAGTCCAATTAGCTGAAAAATATTAAGCAAACACTACTGCACAGCAGCGTGTTTACGTGAGCTGATTTTATGTTTGAGTAGAGTGATGGAAAGAGGAAGAGGAGGCT
>NW_018127918.1:2543082-2594299 GCF_001952655.1 Monopterus albus
GGGAAAGAGAGCAGACTCTATATGAAGAGCAGAAGCCATGCAGTTGCATACAATTAATGCATTTTTCATTCAGGATTAATGGTGTTTCATGGTAATCAACTGAGTTTGTTAGTCTTACAGTATCCTGTGCTGTATGTGTCTGTTAATACATGTTGTTTGTTAGTTATTTGCATATGCTGCCAGCTTAAAAAAATGTTGTTAGAGAAAGAGGGCTAGCCAGGCTAAAAGGATGGTGTGAGTGTGAAAAGGAAAAAAGGCATGGAGTGCTATAAAGATGTCAATCTTGATATAATCTGGACAGCACTATGTGGTTGTATGTTAAAACTGGTTGTACATTAAAGAAGGATTTTTTTCAGCTTAGACTCCTCTTAAAGGTTAAAACCTTTAACAGTTTGGAAAAGCTCATGCACACTTATTTCTAATTACACTGACTGTTGCAATTCCCTTATATAAAAAAATATATATATATCTATCATCCTTAGATTGTTTACAATTAGTCCAAAATGCTGCAGCCAGTTTGCTGACAAGAGCACACAAGCATGAGCACATTACACCAATCCTTGCTTCGCTCCACTGGCTCCTGCTGTGGTTCAGTGTTCACTTTCAAATACTTCTCCTGACCTATACAGCTTTAAATGGTTCTGCCCCTTCCTACATCTTGGAACTTTTATATCCTTATGTTCCCACTAGAATGCTTAGGTGTAGGGGCCAGATGCTTCTAGCTGTGCCGAGGGTCAAGTTAAAAACTAGAGGGGAGCATGATTTAGTCAATGCTGAGTTCACAGTCCATCTTAAATTGCTTGTAATTTTGTTTTTTGGTTTGGAGGTCATAGTGCTGCTTATGGTTTTATGGTGCTTTGTTTTCTGTAAAGCACTTTGGTCAACTTTTTGTTGAATTTAATGTTGTATTAAAATAGATTTGTCTTGACTGAACTTGACTTCCTCCTGTCTGTTGTTTCTTGATACTTTTGTATTCCTGTCAGTTTCTTGGTTTGTCACATACTTCACAAAGTGCATCCTGTTAATGTGAAACACAGAGGCAGAGGCAACAGTGGGATGTCCTAAAAGCGATAAACGGTAGAAGAAAAGACAGAACTTAAATGGCTTTGACAGTCAACCAAGGTGGCAGCTGACACATGTTGGTATGCCAAATGAAATGGATGGCCAGTCAAGTCCATTGAGATGTCTTGTAAAAGTCATCTATGACTCATGCAGAGAGACTCGGGTCCCTAGAGATATCTGATTAGTATCCTGCTGTGGACACTGCTGGGCAGATTGTTAACCATGGTCCCCTACACACAGTACAAGACTGTGGAAGGAGAGAGAAGTCAGTGTCTGTAGAGACCCCTCTTCCTGCCTGTTTTTCAGTTTTGTTATTCTTATTTTGCTTCTGAATTTAGAAGATGTTTTGGAGTGTGAGAATGTAGCATTACATGTGTGAACTCGATCGCTGCTTGCAGCTTGTTAGGGCATAATTATTTGAAACAGTAACTTTCAGAATGCCAAATCCTAGCTATCTGTACTGTACATGTAAATGGACACGCATTTGCTAATTGTGTTAACAAGCTACAGTACAATGAGCAGAATTCTCCTTTCTGTGCTATCTTGCTATACTTGCTTCCTGCACATCTTATGTGTTAATATATTTTTTTTTGTTTTTATAGCAACTGTCAAGTGAAAAAGTTTTCTTTTTGTATAAAAATTAGCTTGTCCTGTTCAAACTTGGTGCATTTTACATGCTGTAGGTTACTTCAATGTATCTTACACTAGTATACTACTGCCAGAGTTATCAGTGCAACGATAAATATGCCAAAACTTGGATAAGGATTCCTTTGGAATGTTTTATGATGCTTTGACCTATCACTGGGCCTCACAGTCAGTGTCTGGATTTGCGGGCCCCATGGCTACACCATTCTCTGGCCCTAATCTACAGTACATTACATTTAAACTGACCTAACATACTTTTAGAGCTGCTTTACCTCTTACCCTCACCCAAGCAAAGAGTTATGACTACAACTTGAGCCAGTTTCATATGTACATTGCATCTCCTTAGGCTAATCCGCCAGCCCCACTGGCTTGATAGGCAGTTTCATCTCAGACCCATGGCCTTATCTATGTATGTCTCTTACATTTAACTTGAGCCTATTGCTTAGCTCTAGTGTGAAGTAATTATCAGTTTGTCATTAAAAAGACTGAAATGAAAGAATGAAACAGAAAAAACTAAAGAATATCAACTTGAAATGGCACAAACCAACCAGAAAAAAACTCTATTCCTAATGCTGACGTTTTATGGATGGACTTATACTGTTTATATGGTTAAAAAAATGTTGAGTTATGGGAACATGCCGTGCATATTCACGCAATTGGAAACTGCAGAAGTGTTGCTGGTAAATGACATTTCTAAGTCACTGGGCAATGAAAAATGAAAATAACAAAGCTATTTAGGAGCTCTGGCTGCATTTCCCTAACAAATCTTTCACTCAGGTGTATTTTTCTCTCTGGAGTATAGAAGGGAAGGCTTTAAAAGGGGAAAGGTTTTGATTCGCGGTGCTTTGTGCAGTCCTTTGCCCTGGGTCCCCAAATCACCAGATCTACTCCTGATACTGGAGTACTGAGATATAGGACATGAAAGAGGTGCTCTGTTTATGTGCAGCTAAAAAAGAAGAATGTATGCAATGAACAGATTACAGTAAAATGTTTTCTCTGCATTCTAGTTAAACCCATTTAAAATATTTTTTCTGCCTATTTTTGTTTTTTGGAACACCCAGATAAAATGAAACAAGTCAAGTTTCTCCTTCATTTAATGTGCCTGTTTCAATGACTGAACTGTGTTATTGTGTTGTTTAGAGAAACTCGTCACTGTGGGTGAGAAAAGTTTTTCATTTTATTACTGCTTCTGAGACATTTTATTGTGTTTTCTCGTGGTGCTTTAAGTGATTGTTTTCAGGTCTTCTGGTTTAACTGGCTAAAGATGTGTGACATCTACAGACTGGTAAGAGTGTTTGTAGCACTGAAGTTATCTGGCATGACCAATCCAGATTCAGCAGCCTATCAGGAAGGCTGACAGTTTCAGCTGATTGCCTGCTTTGTGCTTATACTGAGCCTTGGCCACATCACACTTAATACCTAATCATCCAAACAGATGGAAATGTTTGAATTCATTTGTCAGGACCTGAACATTTGGCTCTCTGGTTGAAGTTGTGCTCATCAGTAAAAAAAGATGAGTTTCACAACTCTTGGCACAGGGGTCGTGTCAGTTCAGATGTTTATCTTGTCTGTAAAGAACATGGAAAATTAATCTTGATGAGGCTATTAGCTCACTCTCTACAGCGGAGATGGCATCAATCAGCCAATCAGTGTTTGGCTGATTTTCAAGCCACACAACTCAAGAAGGCAAATGCTGTGACTGCTGTAGGCGTTTCATAACATTGACTTAGTTTCACAAAATACTTGATGGACAGTAAAAAAGTGCGTCATTTTAAAAATGAATTAAATCAGTGGTTGAGAGAGTGAGAACTTTTCCAGGCATTGACTCTGTTGTCAACATGGATTTTGGAAGTGAAACCTTTGGTTGTTTCCCAAATGATGATGATGCTAGAAATGAGAAACATCCACTGAAAACTAGATTCGTGGACATGGAAGAAAATAATGCTGGTTATTATTTGTAAATCTGTGCATTTTTCATTTTTGCCACTGCAGGTCAACAAAACAGAAGACAAGTCTCTGGAGGAACGAGGACGCATCATGATTTCTCTTAAGTACAATACCCAGAAGTCTTGCCTGGTAGTGGGCATCATACGCTGCGCTCACCTAGCCGCCATGGACGCCAACGGCTTCTCTGACCCCTACGTCAAAACGTCAGTATTGTATGCAAACACTTTTATACACTCAAACAGAAACCGAAGCTGTTATGTTATCACCTACTGTAAAAGAGTAAATTACAGTGCATGTGGTATTCTGATAAACAGCCAGCAAGAAATGCAATTCAACCACAAAGGCATGCCAAAAATGACCCAAAAGAGATCAAATCGACCATAAAGATGAACCTCAAAAAGAATATGAGAAGAAAAGCAAAGATAAAACTCAAAGAGACTCTAAACTGCTAAACAGAGATGCACATCTCTTTTAACCAGGATGTCTTACTAGGATGAAGAGATATTCACGTCTTTATCTAGGGGCCCATTTATAGCTGTAGGCTGTTTGGAGTTACAAATATTCCACAGAAAACATTCACAATGACCGTTTCCTGGAGTCCAAGGTTAACATCTGAAAATGTTTCTTTTTTTGTTTGAACAAGAGTCCAAAATCCACACAGCTGAGAAACCTGACCAACTGTAGGGAATCTATGCCATTCTGCTTGAAAAACACTTTAATTACAAGTTAATGAACAAAAAATTCATCAGAAGATACTTTGCCAGTCAAAGCCTTTAACTGACCAATCATTTCAGCTTTGCTGATTATAATGAAGTGTTTTTATGAATCCAGCTGCTTTTCACAATAAATTATTTTATTCCAGCAGTTTGTGAGCTGTTTCAAATTTCAAGGTTTTTTTCACAGTCTTTTTCCAAAATATGATTTTATTCAGTGATCCCATTTTAATAATAAAATATAAACAGGACAGAATTAATGTCCTTCCTGTCCTGCCTATTTAGATCAAAGCAACAGCCAATCAGATAACTGGACTTGTTAATTTAGGAAATTGTTGTTAAAAAGTAAACACCTCTGACAAAATTACAGCTTATTCCTGTTAATGTGAAATGAAGCCAGAAAAAAAAATCATAATAAAATGAATTTTAAACATTTCTTGGTTTATTTCAAATGTTTGTGGTTATATTTTATATTTTGTGTTTATTTATTCTGCAAGTTGTTTAAAAAAATGTACTTATTTATGATCATCTATTTATAACTTGAATACTGCTGTCTTGCCAGGCCACCCTCGAAAGTGAGGTTTCAGGGATTCTTATCCCAGCTAAACAAGGATTAAAAATGTATCTGTAAAATCAAGATGTGAGTGAATGCAGCTACTGAAGCACTCGCTGCTGTGCAGAGCAGAGCCACCTGTGGACACTGTGTGTGCACAAAGTGTTTTCCACAAACCTTTCTGGCGAGAACAACACCTGTAACCATGGTAACTGTACACTACAAAGATGGTGGACAAATGTAGCCTCAAAATGCTGGACACAAATGAGGCTAAAATGTCAAAGAGAAAAACTAGACTAAAATATCTTCAGTTCATATCAAGTAAAAATAAAGAAATAAATGGCTACAATTATCTCAAATGAATGCACAAGGTGTCAATACATTAAAAACTACATTTAAACCAGGTTCCAAAATCAACGCTGCAGAGCCTTTCCTATCAAAATCACCAGATGCTTGTTGTAGTAATGCCGTATTTAGTGGCTGTACAATGCACTGTAGAAGTGCTGAAATGGATTAAATGGCAGTGCTGATGTTGTAGAAGAAAAGAGGTAGACTAACTGTGATTATCAGCAGCATGAAAGACAGGGCAAAAAGAGGCCATCTGCAGGGCTGCAATTTGTGGGATGGTCCTATTTATCACACCTGAACATTTCCCAAGTCTTTCATCTGGCTGAGCAATGAAAGTGCAATTAATTTCCGATTCTGCTGTGCACACCTCGGGAACAAAAGCACAACTTGTTTCAGAGGAGAGGGCCTGGCAACAATTTTCCAAAATTTTGCTGAAGCTTGAAGGACACACTGGCAGATAATAGCTTTACTGTCTGGCTCATGTGAGAGTGAATAAAAGAAATGTACACTCTGAAAGATAGACATGATTGGCTGCATGACTCTTCTCCTCTTCTGCTAGTCGATATCTGGCACAAGTCTCTCTGGTGCATCAGCTCTTGTCTGAACAGTAAAGTTTTTGCTATGTGGTGTTTGTAATTTTGGGACTATTCATAAAATGATTACGAAATGTGGACTGACAGTAGTCAAGGTGTGGAGTATGTCATGAGAATTGACAGATTAAATTCCTTTCTACCAGCGTATTTCATCAAACATAGATGTTTTCTGTCCGAACCCAGCCCAAGCCCTCGGGTACCGACAGGTCCCATCAGTCTCGGTTTGAGTATCCACACTCTAATGCACAGTCACTGAACAAAAGCACAGTAATGACGGTACTACAAAACTGCAGCAGTTCATGCAGTAAAACAGCATTTAAATCCACTGTATTGCACAGTAGCATTGTTTGCATCCTAGCTTTCATACTTTGCTTGTTTTGCCCAAGGGTCAGTAGTCCAATTACAAAATGACAGTTAGGTTCACTGCAAAATCCTCATCAACAACAGTTTCAGACCCAGTTCCCCCTGGGGTACATTTGCGAGCAATAACCCACTTAGCCTCCCTTTAACTCTCTGAGTTACCGTGGGAAATTGAAGTCTGTGTGGGTCCAGTGAGCACATAAAAGGGAAGAGGGATGTGATAAGCTTCTGTAATTGCCTAGTGGATTGAAATATGCCACATCAGAATGAGCATTATTGCCCAAAACTGTCTTTTGCCAAATGAACATAGGTATTAAACAACATTCAGTACGCAGAGTTTGATATATGCACAGCCTGCCAGTTGCATCATTTATGAACACAAAACAGAAAACAAAGGTCCAGCCTGCACATGCACACACACACACACACACACACACACACACACACACACACACACACACACACACACACACACACACACACACACACACACACACACACATTGGCTGTACATTCATAAGCACATGCAGTATGCCTGTACCCAGAGTAACAGTGGCACTAATGATCTGTTTTCACCACTAACTCTGAGACTGCTGTGGATACAAACAGAAACTGATAAGTAGCCACAGTGGCATCCTGTATGTTTGGGGAACACTACCAGGACAGTGCACCGAACCAAAGCTAATGTGGCCTAATACGGTTCTGGAATAGATTGTTAACATTCTGCTATGGCTGAAACTGTTTTAGAAAGCTGTGGATTCAATTTATGGTACTGTTGACTTGTATTACATTATGCTAAGAGAGGTCATATTTATGCATGTATGAATCATTGAAAATAAATTTGAAAACAATTCAACAGCAGCAATGGCTTCAAAACTCAGTGCAAATTAAAGCCTCTCTAAAACAGTTCAAATAAAACCTTAACTTTATAACTGCTGTCAAAGTTGGATTTATTGCAGGGCTATTGCATCAGACTGAAGCAGTTTTGACAAGGTGTACCTAATATACTGGCAACTGATTGACACAAACCACTTCACAAATATATAAAATGAAAGCCCACAACAGAAAGCAGCAACAATTCTAAAGTTCTAACAGATCAAACCCATAGAGCTTCATACCATACCAAGAAGAATCAGGATTTAGGCTTTATATGAGCTGTATACTGAAGACCTGTACTGCTGTGATGCAGTGGGCATATCGACTGACTTTGGAAATGTCTTGTTGTTATGAGGTGAGGTGCCTTCAACTCTGTAATCTCATCACAAACACACTAAAATGAAATTTCATACTTAAACTGATAAAGTTTTGTGCATCAGTCTTAATAAAGATGAAGTGGACAGACAAAATTCCTTTAATACAGTAAAAGCACAGGTGGAGTCTGATACTGTAAAGTCAGAAAATGTAGTAATACAATGTAGAGTGTGTAATGTAATGCAACTGTGTGGTTGAATGTAGGGCAGTACCACAGCACCCTCTGGAGGACAGAACAATATGACACCTGAAAAATGTTGATGTTTTTACATTGTATAGTTGAGGGTTGCACATAATACATCAGCATCATGTTATACGTGTAGATGTGTCATATTTTCTCTTTGCTCTTCCATCCACAAGAACAGGCAGGAGTAAAACCTTTGAGGTCAGTACTGTAAAAGCCTCTGTCCCCTGCTTTGCTCTGCTACAGGTACCTGAAGCCTGACGAGAACAAAAAGTCAAAGCACAAGACTGCTGTGAAAAAGAAGACACTCAATCCTGAATTCAACGAGGTATAAAACCACAGCTGTTGCACTAAAACCCTGTGTTTTCCACAAACCTTTCTTACCCCCACCTTTTGCTTTTACATCCTATGCTTTTATGTGTTGACCTACAAAAGCCATTCTGAGAGGGTATGGCTTTCATATTGAACAGAAGCACATGAGTCTTAATTGTTGGTAGAATATGTCACAACAATCATCATCAGCCAAATGTTTGTTGTTGAAGACGTAGCTCAGGTGTCTTTTGACGTTTTGGTACATCTTCTGTTCATTCACTCTAAATCTTTGATGTATCCCACCAAAGGCTGGGATGTAAGCAAATGTTGATGTATCAGCCTAGAAATCTTATTTAAAACTGTGTCAGAAGAAGTGTTATACTGTAAAAAGGACCTAAAACATATTTCTCAATCACTATGAGCAGCGGTGTCCTACTCAAAAACACACTTCAGTTATTTCAGGTGATTCTTATACTATTTTCACCAACCTGAGTGGGCTTTAGCAATTTCTGCATCAAAATGTGATAACAGTTGTGGGTTGGATTTATATGTGTGTACTGTATGTATGTATGTGTGTGCATGCATGTATTAGGCCTGGTGTTACTGATTTTGTGGGTTCACCAGCCCAAATGGTCCTAAAAATGCAGTTAATGCAGGTTTAAAATAAGGGGCTTAACATAGCACTAGTTTCTTCTAAACTTAAGCAGAGCAGCTCATTCTCACAGCTGAACACCTCTAATGTAACCAAGGCTATTGTTTCTGAATACTGTTGAAATCAGAAATGTATTTCTAAATTCCCTGAAGACCTATCCATTTTTAGCAGAGGGATGCCAAACCTTTCTGCAAGGCTGAGTGGGTCCCTTGGTGCTTCATGGCACAGGTTATCTTGGCTCCACCTGTACACAAATGGAGAGCTCACACAGCCCTCTGGCTTGACATTTCCTCTGACATTTTTTGAGGCCATATTCCTCAGTCACCTCTTGACTTTTCTGTCAGAGATGAGCAATGGGGTCTTCCTCCATATCGAGGCCTTCATTTCATTAAGGTGGGGCAGTAACCTTGATTGAACCACAGATTGCACACACAGAATGAATGCTCTCATTTTGCATGGTGAAAATTAATATTAGAAAAAATGCTTGTTTCGTTTATTAGACAGTGTTCTTTATTGATTTCACTGTCACTCCATTAAAGTGCCCTAGTATGTATTTAATATTTTATTTCCTCTGTGTTCCAATCAACATACTACAAACACTATGGCGCTGTGTGAAATGGGTTTGTCTAAATGTCCTGAACTAATAGAACTGACTGAATGTTGTGCATGTGTTGAATGACTCCCTGAGAGCGAGAAAAGGTAGCGACTACACTGACATTAACCTGAATATTATTTTAGGCACTAACAAAAATAATTAAAACTCAATGAGGCACTCAGAATTATGCGAATCACTTTCATCAGAATGAAACAAATGTCAGTTATATTCAGGTCTATATTGATAGTGATGGAAATCCAACACCATGCAGAGAAGTGTTTTGTGGTGAAAAAAATAGACTTATTCAAAATGTTCAAGCCATTTAAACCCACATTTTAGGCTTTATCCTTTGTGGTAATCTGAAAAGAAATGTAATTTAAATTGTATGTGATGATACTGGAGCATAACTGCTGGAGCTCTTAATTTCTATTGTTCTGTTCTCTACAGGAGTTCTGTTATGACATAAAATATGCAGACCTCACCAAGAAGACCCTGGAGGTGACCGTATGGGACTATGACATTGGAAAGTCTAATGATTTTATAGGTAAGTAGTAAGTACAGACCAGCTCTGCTTTGTACAGAGATGACGACAATGTGGGTTGAGTTTAAAGAGTTTGACTGATATTTATCGGTATCAGCAGCACCACTGGCCTTCTGTCCAGCTGAATCTGCCATCTGTCCAGTGCTTTCTTGGGCTGGGAAATGAGCTAGCACTGAGCCATGCAGAGAGCTAGCTGGACTGCCAAAATGTGTGTCAAAGCACTGCCTTTTACAGTTAGTATGGAATGCAAAGCTTTATCCCTTTGAAAACCAAGTGCATCAATTCATTCTGGGATAAAAACACGATTAAGGGAAAACATTAGGGAAAGGACGACTCAGAAAGAAGCCTGGTACAAATTTGAGCTCGCTCATTCATACTTTAAAATAAGCTAAACAAATGGTTCACGTCCAGCTACAGAAATGTTGTCTAGCAAAAGTCACTAAGTGAACCTTGATTTAAGCTGGTTTTGCCATACTCTTAAGAAGTGATTAGCGCTGTTGTCAGGATAAATGCATCTTATAAACAATCTTTAAAGGATGTCATATTAAACCATGCTATCCAATATAGCATTTATAACACCATTATCTGTTTCAGTGGTTTTCTGCTGCAATAAGACATCGACATTTTAAATGTCTTTGCAGCCTATTGAAAATGTAATGTGGTTGAGTGATTTTTGTATTGTATTTTGTTTGTTTCTTATATGAAAAGTTTTCATGCTGCCATTGTGTTAGGGCTCCCTTGGAAAAGGTTGTAAATCTCAGTGGGATCTCCTTGGTTAAATAAAAGTTAAATATAAGCGTAAAAAAATTAAAATAAAATGAGATAAATGATTTTACAATGTGACATATTGTAACTCTCCTACAAAGTAACCTTGTGCCTTCTTTCAGGTGGTGTATCTCTGGGTATCAATGCAAATGGAGAGAGGCTCAGACACTGGTTTGACTGCCTCAAAAACAAGGACAAAAAAATTGAGCGTTGGCACACACTGACCAATGAATTACCTGGTTCATTAAATGACTGAACACCCATGTTCTGCTGTCAAACCTGCCCCCAACCCCTGTTTCTCCATGGCTGCACCAGACAGGACTCCTTCACTTTCCTAACTCCTCCACCCAGCTCTTCTTCTCTGGATTTTTCCTCATGTTGGTCACAGCAACCTGTTACACCTCTCTTTGGGAATATATTTCCTGTCAAAACAGGGCTCAACTAAAAATATCTAAAATCTTTTGCTTGTGTTCAATAACACTTTCTCATGTAAAACAGAAATCAGATGGCTGCTCATTTATTTTCCTTTTAAGAGAAATTCAGTCATCAAAATGAATCACAGGGGCTATAGCGTTGAATTTTTACACCTTAAAACTCTAATTTCTTTTATGGTCAGTGAAAATAAAAGGAACAAAAGCTTGCTATTTGAATAGGTCTTTTACAGTAGCTAAATAATTAGTTGTCACCTTGGTGGCTATCTGAGTAGACCTGTAGGAGATAGGTGTAAAAGAGTGGAGACTCTTACAAAGGATGTAGCATAATTTCATATTGGTGGAGTATGCAGAGAAAGTTTATGAACTGGATCTCATCTTCTCAAATAAATCTCCCATATTCTGTTTGTTTGATACTAATATTTAGTGTTATAGGGTTGGAGTTAAGTAATTGAATCAGCCCCATTCAGTATCTAAAGATGCTGCATTTTGATATGACTGTAAAACTGTTAGGCCCTGCTGCCATTTACCACTCGTGTAAGTTGGCTGCCACTCAACAGGACAACAACAGAACCTCCTTAAAATATTGTGCAAATTATGACCTGAATATGCTTCAAATGAACTAGATTGAGACTGTTCTCCAAGAAAAAGTACTACGTTGTTGTGTTTAAATGAAAAATACTTCTAGCAGCTGCAGGAATTATGACACTTTCCCACTGACATCTAAGGTAATAATGACAATATAGAGGCACAAATTTCACAGAGGGTCAATGTCTGGGAGGTTGATGGGTCAACAACAGATTGGAATTTTACACATTAGACTGCTGAACTGGTAAACTTGAAAAGGAAAACATACCCCAGGCAGGCTCACCTGGTGTGTACTGTAGCTGCCGTAACCGAACATATAGCTGGACCTTTACAGAGGTATAGTCAGCTACAGGATGCCCACAGCCTCTGCAGCTATGTCGTAACCCATTAACACAGCAGTATAATTCTACTATTAGATGATACAATATGCAATTTGTTTGAAGTTTACGGAGGTCCTTGGTCCTCTTACAAGTAAGCAATGCAGTTTGTTGAGAGGCAGAATGTCCCATCATCAACAACATAAAACAAGCCCATAATGCAGGATTTTGTGTGTACATGGAGGCAAATGTCAGCAGTTAATTGTGATGCAGGCAAATTAAGCTTTGATGATTTAAGGGTGAGTGATGGCTCATTTGTAAACTGGCAGAATGACAGGCCTCTACAAATTTCTATCTAATAAGCAAACTGGCCAGCATGAACTAAATAAACCAATGCAAAAATCAACATTTCCTAAACTCCTTCTCAACACTACTTACAGCAAATATTCATAACATTAAAAACTCTGATTCTGTGGGTGTCTCTGTGTAGACTAATCAATATGAGACAGTGCTAGGTGTCATGGCACCATCTGCTTAGGTTATTCACTGATTTTTCAGTGTAGTATTTACAGTAGAGCTGCCTAGTTTTGTGGTAATGATGTCAAGGTTCTACAAATGTTTCATCCATTCTCTCATCATTTCTTGATTACAAAATAGCTGATTTCTTTTTTACAGTGCAAAAGCACTGCTAAATCCGGTATGTATTTAAAATTCAAGTAGAACTGGTGGATGAATCACACGTACAAGGTTTTCACTCAGCTGGCAGCCCGTCTGTTGTCAAAGGTGATTTTTGCAGATTTTTTAAGAGTAAACATTAGCAAAACAGTAGAACTTCAAGATAACATTTCTTTGAAACAGCTGTGGAGGGTGTTAGCAGGGTGTTAGCAGGTTGTCGTGGCTTCAAACTGGAACAGACGGTCAGTCGAGTGAGTGCAAAAGGAACATAATTGAATAATAGCTGTGGTGAGCCTGGGTTTAATCAGAAGCTGAAGTGGGTTGTGGAAGCATAAAGTACATAGCACCCAATAATTCTGGTGACCAGTGGATAACTTCAGCAGAGAAGTGGAAACATTCACAGCCACTATCCACATTAATCACATAGTCCTACTTCAGTGTGTGGAAGGCAGAGCCTGTTTTGGTAGAAACCAGCTGCAGACAACAACAAAATGAAATACAGTGGGTGACCCAAATGGTGAAAATCACCTGCCAAGCTGCAGCACCACAATGCTGGATGGCTCTATAGTGTTTGTGCAGCTTATTGTTTACAATACAAAAAATGAGTTTTCACTAAAACTCACTGATAACATTTTCAACTGTAATGTGGCTGAAAATGTTCCGGCTGTATGTCAAAAGGGCAGAATTTTAAAAATGAAAAGTTTACGTCAAATATAAAACTAATAATAAAAGCATGTATTGTTTACAACAGCCTGCAGTATTGTTGCTGAAGTTCAAGTTTGCTGCTGAAAGGGCAAAGTCGCCCTTGCTGGAGTCACTGCAATTGTTCAATTGTGCAATGCAAGCTTTGCTAAGCTGGGCCCGGGAGAGAAAGGCACTTTTTTTTTTTTAAATATATTAGCCGTGTATGTGTATTGTTGAGTTTTTTATGTAAACATCTCCACTACAAATGTAACAAGCTGAATGTACATGTTTAAACCTCTTCTATTCCACAGTAAATCCCCTGAGAATGTGCACCTACTGCCCTGTGTTGTTGATATTGTTCATATGTCAAATCTTAAGCTGTGTAATTGGATGCACATATCTTGGAAGAGAGATGACTGAATTCACAGCCCAGGAGCAAACCACCACCAGGGGTTATGTCACTCAAGTCATAACTAAATTTTTTACTCACCTGTTCAGTTTATTTATTAAATATTTTAAGTTAAGTTTTATTACCCCCAAGTCTCTTAACTTGAGTTGTCCTTATGGACCAGCAGGCTGGAATGCATTCTATGTACTGTATTTGTGATTGTATTCATTCATTTCTGTGATATGACCTTCTCTGCATGCCCCAACCTTTTTTTTGTAATTTTCCACCACGCACTGACTGGTAACACAGAAGCGCCATACAAAAAGCCCTCACTTAATGTTCTGAATTCCTGTCAGGCCTGCAGTTCAGATGAGAGCTTTTTGTTATTACCTTGCATCACTAGCCACTGTTTTTAGGGACACGCTGAATCTGTCAATGTGGCTGACTGTTTAAATTCAACCTAATCACAGCTGGTGGATAGTTACAAACAGACTTCATGTCCATTTGTTATATCATTTAAAACCATAGTTTTATTTGAACTGGTGCATTCTTTTTCATAATACATCCAAGTCATTTGGAAGAAAATTAGATTCTGACAAACATCACGCATTCGTAGCTGGGGAATGAAATGTTTAATGCATATCAGGCCTCACATCTTTGTTTTCCTAAAGATTTAACAGCCTCTCTAGGCGAAAAACCGCCTGTGCAACCTTGTTGGCATCTCAGTATTACAAAGGTGATCTCTTTCTCTTATGAATATGTAATAAATAAAAATGTGTGATTTTGATTTTGTAATCTGTCTGCCTTTGTATGCAAGCTCAATATTATAAAAAAAAATGATACAAAACTGCATGCATATGTTTTGTCATAAGATGACTTTGCCTAATGTTTGATACTGTTTCTGTTTAAAATAACAAATTATACAATTGTGGATGCTCTAAGATTATGCTATAAGTCTTTCTTCTGGACAACATTTTGTACCTTTGAACAATATCGCGTTGCCTGTTTGGCTGCTATGTTGAAGTGTGGATGCGTGATTTGATGTGAATTAAAATCTCTCCTTTGTTATTTTGTTTCTTTATTAACACTCAGGCACTTGTTTGCATTATTTTGGTTTGCTGAATATATATGATTATCAATGCATTGTTCCAAATTATATTTCAACCCTATGTCAAATGGACAGCTATTGCCTTTCCTTCTTTCTATTTCTGTTTTTTCAATAGCATGCTTTTCAACAATGTGAATTATTGTAAGGAATTGTTTCAATACAGTATGTTATGTGCATTGATTTTAAATGAAGAACATAACATAAACAACTTTTAAAATTCTTCACAAATTTGGCATGTGCACATCATTTAGAAAGCACTCCAAATATAGCATAAACGAAACAAAACCGCATTTCGAGAATAATTTTGACACGTGCAACACATGCAACATAGCAGAATGTTCTGCAAATACAGAAAATGTAACCAAATACAGCAACATGCTAACATTTTGTTATGCTGCATATATATTGTCAAATTGTTAAAAACATTTTCATGAACTGCTTTACTGTATAATGTAACACAAAACAAATAATCAATTTTTGAGATGGATCAGAGTGATGACAGTCCTCCTCTGTTGTCATATTGCTAAACTCTGTCTGACTATGTGACTGTAACTTTGTTAAGAAACTTAAACACTGTCCTACTGCTCTGAAGTATCCAGTTGAAACATCTAGTCTCTTATCTCTATATGTTCTACTATCTTATGTTTCCAGCTGCAGCCGTTATACAAGTTAAGAGCAACCTGACCATTAGATTTATTGGCCCGGTTTTGATTGGCTGAGGGTGAACATGGGACATCACCTCCAGCCAATTGGAATAAGTGTTAGTAACGTCTGAAACAGCTACTAGTGGACAGTGGAGAATCTGGGTTGTTTGTAAAGAAGGACTTGGAGAAATCTAAACAGCTTTGGCTGAATAAAATGTCACATATATGTTTAAAATATCTATAAAGATGGATCAAAAACGACCATAATACCACTTCTGCATCGCATTGAGCTCTCAGGGCCATTTTTCAAGTGGTTCATGAAGATACAGATCTCCTTTTTGTGCCTTTAGTCAGATTATTCTTGCAGAAAACCAGAAGGCTGTACAGCTGTGATTCAGGTGCAGGGAACAAAGGAAAATCAATTTTCTGTGTGACTTTTGTGTCCTCATCTCCTAATGCAACCCATTATCATTAAGAGTATGAACTCTGTCTCCACAAGCTTGCCTCAGATGATCAGTTGAACTTTAACTAGCCTACAGCAGTGACAATTTTGACACCTGAATTTGATTTAGTCTTAGTCTTTGTCCTTTGGCAAAATGCATATTAATTTTAGTCAATACAAACAAAATATTTTTTAGTATTTTTAATATTTACTGTAGGCTATATCTTCATCCTGGTTGTGTAGTGCAGTTACCATGGTTACACGTTTTGTTCTCATCTATTGTGAGGTTTGTGGAAAACAATGCTTTATTCACACAGTGTCATGCTGCTCAAAAGATATTCAACTGAAAGGAAAGTTAATGTTAAATCACTGGATTGTATATGAATATGATTCATAAACCTGTTTCTTCTGAGAAGCACTAATGTCAGAGACAGAACGTCACTGAATGTAAGACGATAGTGAAACACATCAAGCGGCTAATTCAACTCCTGAGCAAGGGATATTTTGGTGGAGGAAGCTATTTTACTGATCAGCACCTACAGTTTGTGATTCCACAGATGTGGCAGGTTATTAAGTTACTTCATGTCCATTGGTCCGTCTTTCACATTATGGGGCCAGAAAATGGATAAACATCGATAAACTTATATACTGTGCTTCCATATGAATGCTCTCCCATTCTTTGGAACATTTAATTGTGTATTATTGACTGACTGACTATAGAGCACTTCCAAGGCTCGGAAGAACATCTTGGAAATATTCTCTCTTGGATAAATCATCAATACAAAAAGTAAAACAACTGCACTAGACAATGTCAGGTTCTTTGATTAAAAGTCAAGGTACAAGGTTATGTACATCAAAATGTAAGAAGAGAAAGTAAATCTTCAAAATGCATATTTTGCCAAAATTAGACAGAAATTAGACCTTCTCATTAACAAACAAAGAGACAGTAGAAGAGCACCCTCCTTTTAATCATACATTGACACTCTTTTCTGAAAACAACTGTAAATCACAATATATAATTAATGCCTACTAAGAATGATTCTTATAAATACTGAGAGCTCATACACAGTCTACAATTATGTCTGGCATGGTCTGTAATACTACCTGATGAGACAAGACAAAATCTTTACACATATCAACTCTTAGAGCATCTTGTAATAAAATCAGTATGGTTAGGCTTTTGTTCACATGGCTAAATGCAAATGAAAATCAGGTTTTGTTCTCATTTTTCATCATTAGAATCATTGCTCATCCCTTCAAGGCCCACCTCAACTCAAAATGCGTGCTAGTACTGTTACTGCTAATAACGTCACTACAATTGTTATATGACATCAGTTAGGAAAATCCAACTTGACTAAACAGCAAAGAGAAAAAATTCACAAATATGCTTTTATGATTTCAAGTGACTGTACTGCATTTTGCCTTACAAGCCACAAGAGAAGGATACATATAGAACTGTAAAGAATGCCTATTTACCTTTTATTTAAAGGAGTGTTTTTAGGACATGTTGAATTTGTGATTTATGTCTTTGAGCACAATAGAAAATGAGGAAATTTGAGCCTTCAGCCATATAACAAATGGAAAAAGTATAAAATGATGAATGAGTGGCTCTGATAGCCTGTTATCCTGCAGCTGAACTCTGATGACGCTGACTCAAGACATAAAAAGAAAAAGAGGAACATTACAGCTTGTCACAAAATGGATGCAACAATAAAAAAAATAAGGTAATCAAAGTGAAATGTGAAACTGAGTTTAATAAGCTCATTTTCTTTACTCGTCATTCTTTGTATGGGATCCCCATTAGCTCCTAGAGAACAGTCACTAGTCTTCCTGGGGTCCACTAAAACAGCAAATTAAACAAACAGCAATTGCATCAGGTAGATCAATAAATCTGAACCAAACAAACTAAAAGGACTTGACTAGCCAAAAATCTGTAGATTAGTGAAGCAACAGTGAAAAACAAAATAACACAAATCTACAGAAATGATAAAAAAAGCTATCAAAATGAGAACAGACCAAAACTGGTATCCACAACAACAGTAACTAAAACATTCAGATGTGGCTCAAACTTTGTTTCAGTACCTTTTTGAAAGAAAATCTGCTTCAATTTTTATCCAAGTAGAGTCAATTAAACAAATTCATTCTGACCGTTGTCTAACACAGCTACAAGCAGGAGGATATACTTTGGTTGTCCCTGGAAGTAAAAGTCCAATTCATTTTTCCTATAGACAATAATATGTGATTCATAGTTTGAAAGCATCAGTTGTTTGTTTGTTTTTTATTTATAAAAGTTCAAGAAACAAGCATGTGTACATAAAAGACAGACATTACCTACAATTCCCAAGGTGCAAGATGAATCATAGAGCTTAAACTTCTGTTACACATACTGCTAATGGGAGGTGAAAGCTAAAGATGAAGGTGTACTAATTAGCTTAAAGCAATTCACTTTTAAATTCTGGGTTTGTTGTGGGTGAATTCAGCACCTCTGGCATTTTGTTTTCAATTGCAGCAACAAAAAGTTTAGATTTCGCTACAGCTCTAATTCAAAACCCTTACTGACATTTTCTCCATGTCAGCGGTGACTGGGTCTCATGGGCACTGTAGAATTAAAAGTTGTTTTTATGAAATGATTACATCATTTTGACATTTTTCAAACACAATGACTCATGATTAATAGCTACTGTCAATACTTATATAACCTGTCAAATTAAATACCAGGCATTGGCATTTTATTTTTGTGTATAAGTCCACTCAGCTGTGAAGAATGGTGTTTGCACAGTTCAGTTGTGTGCACTGGTGGAGGATGGTACTCCTAAGACGTTGGCTGAGCCCTGCTAACACTGATTGTTCTCAAGATAGGTCATGGGGAAGAGATTATATCTTAGACCTGTCCTCCATTTCGTATGATTCTGTTGCTTCTTAAGAGACACCTAGCAGCAGTGCACAAACTCCACACATGCAAAGGTCACTCAGTGCTTTCACAGCACTTAAACTTTTTTCTCTTATTTTAACAAGGATAATATTTCCCACCCACAAACTCATTTAATTAAATCGAAGATTGAAAGATTGCTCTTATAACCTCTGTGCAAAGGCCAAATCTCTGACTCTCCACACTTGCTTAGATTATTTCTGGAAAATTTCTGATGATTCATACACCCAGGTACACTCATATATTCACTAAAATTCTACAAAGATTATCCATATAAAAGCGCTGGCTGTTTGGTTGCACTGCTGATGCACTTTTGCTTGTTGTTTTTACAGTTTCACAATTTCTTTCAGTAAAACTTTAAAAGGCATCCACTGTTTTTAAGGTATTAAATGGAAGTTTTCACAGTAAAGACCTCTTTGCTCAGAAGCTGCTGCATGTCTGAAGTTATTCCACTGGATAAAGCCACAGATTGCATGTTATAGTCAGAAATCAAACTCCTGTGGGCTACTATACATTACACAACTGGGTATGGGCAGTTGACAGCCAGAAGTGTTTCTATGAGATACAAAAGCTCCGCAATTTCCCTGTAGTCCTTTGCCAATATTATACTGTGGTGACAAGCCACACTGATAACTTGTGGAAGTGCTTCCGAAATTTGTCACTGCATATTATTGGAACTCAGAAGCAAGAACATTTCATGGATCCACTAGGGGTTCCTGATTATCCTGTTTGTCCAGGTCCTGGCTGCACAGCACACTTCAAACATTTGTGGTGGTTGGCATGGCTTTTTATGTTGCCATCTGGAAATACTTTCATATAAAATGCATCAGATTACACACAACCTGTTGCAGATTAACAAGATTTAATCATATTTATTTATATTATTTTACAATTATGGACATGTAATGTAAATGAAGTTTCTCTAGAATAATTCTTTCTTTGTCTGCATGTCAAACATTCACATAGAATAGCACTACCAGATAATATAAGAATAGATTATCAGAAATGTTAATACTAAAGTATTTTATCAAGGCCAGGTGGCGAAATACCTCCCCAAGTTGTCTGGGCAGGGTTGTGTCACACTTTGTGGAACGTTTCTGTACTTTGTGTCTAAAAAGCATAACGTATCACAAAGACAACATAGCTGATCATGAGACATAATTTCAAACACTCAATATTGTACCAAGCTCTGTTAACACCCCCGATGATAAACTTTTCACCTCACCTTTAAATGTGGCCATTTAAGGATTAAACAATTTTCCCTTCAGCTGTGATTATACAGCTAAAGGGAAAAGTGTGTATCCTAATGGCTGTGAGACCTTGATGATTGAAGCAGAAGCCCTTTAATGTTTTTGGGCAGTGTAATAAAAAATATAATTATCCCAATGCATAAATATACCACCCTAATGGCCATCAGGTGATTGTTAAACAATAAAGCACACAGGGACCACTGCTAAAGAGAACCTATTAAAACTGTGACAGTGCACTGCTGCTGAGTTCAGATCTATTAATTCACTTACAGGCACAATGCCAGAAAATACTCCTGCTTCCAAATGGGAATACTCTAAACAGACCTGAGTTCCATATTCAAGTTGGAGTTAATTATTGTATATTGGCCTGTTATGGAAGTGTCATATCTGTAAGAAATAAATGATGATATATCTGAATGACTTCACCTGCTCAGGTTATCTTTGATAACCAGTGTTAAATATTTTCAGTCTGCTCCAACAGAGATGTACAAAAACATCTCAGCCACAATGATGAGCTCAAATAGGTGATAACTATGGAGGAGGTGTCTGTCAACATGCACAGATTAATTTGACAGCTTTTGTATTTTTCTATTATTGCTTTATGATTTAATATTACTTATGATTTATTATTTATTTATTATTATTCAAGTGGAATGTCACTAAAAGGAAATCAGTTAATGTTAATTTTTTTCTCTACTCCTACAGTACCTCATCTGTCACATGAGCTTTACATATAAAGCACAATCAAACATTATTATTGTATTCAGGACTTCCAGTGCCTCAGTGGTACTAACTATTGTGTATACTGGGTCATTATATAATTGTTTGTGTATTTATTTGTACAGGGAGCTGTTTGCTTTTTCTTTCCCATCAGCAGATTAGCAATACAATTTGCCTGTCACAAGGGAGGCACTTTTTTCCGCTTCAGATAAAGTATGTGGATAATTATCTCACTGTGTGTTTGCAGAGCTCCTGTCTTTGTTTGCTTAATTAATACTTACTTGTGGGCTGTTACAAATAATTGTTCTTGCAATTAGTGTTGGCTGGAAATGTTATAGTGACAGAAGACTTCAGCTAGAATCACTTAACATCACAGTGCTTCTGTGATTTGTTAGACAGGGAAGTGGTTTATGACTTTTAAATGAA
Organism: Monopterus albus; assembly: GCF_001952655.1. Taxonomy (NCBI): domain Eukaryota; kingdom Metazoa; phylum Chordata; class Actinopteri; order Synbranchiformes; family Synbranchidae; genus Monopterus; species Monopterus albus. The sequence goes on from NW_018127918.1 coordinate 2,564,206, forward strand.
ATGCAGAACTGTAGCCTTTGAGGCAAAGCAATTCTTGAAGTGGTGGGACAAAGGTCCAGTAGAATTGTGCCTGCTTATGTGATGGAACCAGAAGTATTTTTAAAGTATATTGGTTTGGTTTTCATTTGTACTCAGCTACCTGACCTAGCTTTGTACTTTTTGTTTCATTATGTCAGGTTGAACCTTGTATTTTGTTCCTGTTTTTTGTTTTGTGTTGCATTAAAATCCTATCAATCTCTGCCTTGGCTTGCGTCTGCAGATTTGGGTCCTTCCCTTGCCTGAAACCTAACAGTCAGTGCCTGCAGAGTAAGTAATTATGGGACAGACAAATCAGGGACAATCAGTCAGACGTGGCCAAAACTACGTGTTAAAATAAACTATGCTGCATACTTCAGCAGCTTGGTGATTATGAATAACCAAGAACATCACAGAAAACAACCAATACAGCAGATGAGAGGACAAAAGTAGGAATAGTGAAGAACTCTCCCTTTGCAACTGTTGTACATGTGAAGAGCACTTTTCAGAATGCAGCTAATCAAAGGCCATTTTTCCTCAAGCCCAGCATGATCCTTGTTAATCACACAGTGCTGTTGCAAGCTGTTAATGTGTTTCCATCACAGCATCACAACAGGGAACAGTCACACATATGGATTTTAGAGACACTGGAAATGTGACTGTGTGCCAATTACTGTGAATTTAACCACACCCCTCAACACCTTTCCTCAGAACAGTGGTTTGACAAGGGGAAGATGGTCAAGACTGGCCTCTTATACAGCAGTATGCAGCAAAGACAATCTGTCAAGAAACAATATTTACTTTGACTCCTTCATGAAACAAGGTGCATAGTCCTTTTCTACTACGCTCATCTATGTCAATAGATTTCAAACAAGATGAACAAAAAAAGCTGATCAATAGGATTTTTTACATTGTGGAAAGGTAATGGCTAGTGTAACAGCTGACTGTACCACCTCAAACAATTTCAAAATTGCTCTCTGGGGCAAAATGTCAGTTAATGTAACAGGCTATAATGAATATAACTTTTAAGGTAATTTGCCAATTTTTTAACTATCTTTTTCACTTATTTATTTTAGATAAATAGTCAGCCTTGGTCTTTATCTTGTGCTACTAAATCATGTAGGCTAATATAAAGACGTGATGTTTCTATGAACATACTGCACTGCATTGGCTACCTGAATAGATAAAACAACATAGAAAACCTCATTTCCCATGATGCTACGCGCCACTGCAGACCCGCCCCCTTAGTTTGAATGGCAAGTTGTTTGTTTCACTCCGACCAGCTGCTAACTATTCCAGTCGGAAAGCCAACATGGGGACCAGCGGTCCTTTGCTCTTCCATCTAGCAGGTCTGACAAGCTACGGGAAGCTGGTTAGAACGTTGCTTCCGCTGTCACGGCGTTTTTCAAAACAAAAACACTGGAGTGGAAACTGATTAAGCTCATTCACATTCTAGTCAATGAGGCTGTGTTTTTCTTTTAGTCTTTCTGTTTGAACATAGCCTAGAACTGACCTGGTTCAGACCTAAGGAGGAGTAGTCTATTTAGAAGTACTAATTCACTGACTGGGACCTGTCCTCACAATGGAAACGGGGGAAATGTGGAAATGCTTATGAGGTGCTTGTACACTTAAGGTTTTGGGGAAAAGTTATGTAAATCTGCAAGGCACTGGGGGACCCCCAGGAGGGATAGAGGAAAATGATTTTTTTATTTTAAATAAGTGTGTGTGTGTGTGTGTGTGTGTGTGTAAGCATGTATGTTGTGGTTGAGTGAATACTGCGCATGTGTGTGTGTGACCATATGCATGTATGTTATGACTGCTGGGCCCACCACACCCTCCCTCCCTCCCTCCCTCTCATTTCCCTAACCCCCCAACGTTACATCATCAACAATTGTAATCCAGTAATAGACATTAATTTGAAATGTGCATAATGACTACTTTTACTTTTGCTGCTTCATGTATATTTTGATGCAAATGTCTTGTGCTTTTATTTGAATAAAACTTTTAATGCAGTACTTTTATTTGTCACAGATTATTTTTATACCTTTATACCATTTTTATACCATTGTTATACCTTCTGTTATATTATATGTAAATCTGCTAGTGACAGTTTTTTTTTTTTTTTGCCAGGATATCTGCTGCTGTTGGTCATTTGCAATACTGGCCATGTATACCGTACCTCATATGCTATTTGCACCTCATCACCAACACCCTGGTGATGCTGAACCATCTGACAATCTCCTGTTATTGTTTGCACTACTGTCACTGACTGTACACAGTTTTGAGCCACAGCTTATTGGATATACCGTTTAGATTTATCCTAATTACGTTAATCCGATTCTTATTCTATTCTATTCTATTCTACTTAATTCAGTTTTAGTTCCTAAATGTTATGGCACCCAATACTAGGTGAGAGAGAAACGGTATTTCGATTTTCTGTATGTCCTGCACATATGGTGAATTGGCAATAAAATCCTTGAACCTTGAACCTTATACTGCATTCTTACTACTTTTACATAAGTACATCTTCCACCACTGCAAACATGAAAGTGGTAACAAATGATCTCATGTAACCCTCCACCAGAAAGGAAATAAACATATCTCCCAGAATGTCAAACAATTCTTTTAACGACCTTCAGATCCGTGTCTCACCCTGAGATGTCCCCAGGATGACAGTAACTCCACGTCTTTAAACGCATTGTACTGCTTGTGCTAGAGACTTTTATTTTGAAAACCTCTGACCGGGAGTATAAGGGGTCTTGTTGCGGGTTTGACAGCAGGTTCGTTTTTACCTCTTTGCTTTCTTTATTCCACCCTGCCGCCCCCTTTCTTTCTCTGTTTAATACGCTTTAGCCGGCCGTATATCAGTATTTATTTATTTATGCATCTTGTTTGAAAGTATTTAGGTTTTACACTTTAGTCATTCCTCCAATGAGAAGACGTAAAAGATGGAGCTTCATATTTTAGAGCACAGCTTGAAAGTGGCGAGTATAGAAAAAGAGGGGATCCAGATTTGCACTCACGGATTAATTAAACTCGCCTTCTTGGCCTCCAAAACAAGGTACGTAACTTCTTAGGCCTGGCAGATAAATGGAAATACATTGTGTAATCTGTGTCCTGTGCGTGTTTACTGCAAGAGTGCTGCTGTTGTTAACATTTAAGCAAACTAATGCCGGGGGCTGCATGTACTTGTATGCTCGTGTAGAAAGGTAGCGTACTCTAGCTAGTTCCTGTAGTTGTGTTAATGCTTTAAAATGCAGCTTTCGGTGTTATTTTGAGAGTAGTCAAGTGTGAGTTTGGTCTCTGCCACCGGTTTCCAGGCCTATCCTTGTTCTGTAGTGTCATTTTCTAGCTTTGTGCCATCTGTAGCTGGGTCGACGCCAGCGCGCGCGCGCGCGTGTGTGTGCGTGTGTGTGTGTGTGTGTGTGTGTGTGTGTGTGTGTGTGTGTTTGTGTGCAGCTTGTTTTGCCTTCTACGAGGGAAATTAAAACATGTTGTGAACCAAACCTGAACAAGCAGCAAAGGACATTTACAGTCCACACTTCACACTTTGCATCCTGTGTTCTGAAGTAGAGATCCACTGAGAGCCATTCAGCCAAAGGAAACTTTCATTTCAATAGCCTGGGTACTGACAACAGGCCTTTACACTTGTCACAGCTCTTTTGTGCAGTTTTTATTACCACCACAGTTTATTAATATCAGCCTTGGCTAAATAGTTCACTTTAAACACACACTGGCTGTGCCTGCCTTGGCTGTTTTACAAGAGGAAAAGTCAGTCAGCAGTCCAACTGTGGTATTGAGCTGCTAATCAACTCTACTTCTGTTACTGATAAAAAACACAGTCCCTTTAGATTACCTGATGTAATTAAAATTATCCACTGGGTTCGCCTCAGATAGGACTGTGTCTAATGATTGTTTTCATTAATGACTGACCTATTAATGATTATGTACATCACAGACTCAGTAATGACATCTTTAAATGTCACATTTTGTCTCACCAAAAGTCAAAACCTCAAAGTATACAATTAGGTAAAGCAGCAAATATGGGTGAAACTGGAATCAGAGAATGTGTGAAAAGATAAATTGGCTATCAGAACAACAATTTTTGCATTGCATTACAGTATCTGCACAATACACTAAGTCACATTTAAATTCTTCTTGAACTACATCATCTAGTTGCTTTTTGAAATAGGATTTTGCATTTCTTGTAGTCAAGATTGTTGCATCTTGATAGCACATTCTCTAATTTTCCTGCTATGCAGGGCACCAGCAAAACAAATTTAGTGTGAACTGATTTGTTTTGCTGGTGGAAAAAAGCCAGCCACAACTGCCACTCCTATTGCACAAGTCCAGTAAGAGAAGCTATGGAGCTACATGTTGTTACATCAGCCTAGCCCATGTTTTTGCATGGTCATAAGCAGCTTATGGCAGCAAACATAAGTAGAATTTCTCTTAAAATTGTGTTTTTTAATGCCCACATTGTGCACATTAAAGCCCATTGCAGGGTTGTTAAGCAGAGGTGATAAAGGATGTTTGTGTGATAGGCTATTTTCAATAATTTCCACCCTCCAGATAGTGAGTGTTAATGTCAACATTCATAATTAAAACTGGGAAACTTTGCTCTGATATATTAAACTTAGTGCTTGATAATATCAAAGTGCCCCAAAACAAGCAAATATGAAATGAACCTCTCTTCAGTCCACCGCTCAAGGTAATCAAACTAAAATTTTATGAATATAGAGCAGTTTTGTCTATAGTCTTTAACCCTCAGCTAACTCTGCAGTCACACAGCTCCCTTGAGTTGTCTGATAACAGTAATACTTGGGAGTCTTAAACATGGGAATTTTTCCCCTCACTAATGTTCATCCCGCATAACAGATAAAGACATGTCTTGTTCCCTGATCAGTTAATTTAGTTGATCAGCCTGACATAAGTTTACAGCATACAGTGACTGTGCTTCCATTGTAAAGTTCCTGGTACTTTTTGTTCTGAGAACAAAAATTCCAAGAACTTATTCTGGGGTAAAAGTCCCTGGAGCGTATTGTGATTTGGATTTCCACAGCAGGGCCAAAGCCCTGGGAAGATTAAACAAATTAAGCCGCTGACAGGTTGCAAGAATGCCTCATGTAAGATGATGCATGGTATTTGTCCAGTCAGTGACATTCAGCACTGCAGGCCTCACCCCAATAGTTCTTGGACCTTCACAAAGTGTGTGTGTGTGTGTGTGTGTGTGTGTGTGTGTGTGGGGAGGGGAACTACGCGCCAGAACTAAATTTAGACCCTGGTGCTTCTGGTGGCAACGCAGGTAGAGCGACTAATTCTGCAAAATGTTCCTCTTCCTTGGGGAAAGTTCCTTTGGTGGGCATGGGGCTGTTATGTAAAATAGCATTGAATAGCTGCTTGGTGGATAAGATGGATGAGATTTATGAAACAATGCACTGGATTTCTGAGGCATGTCCTAATGTTAATGTTTGAGAGTAAAGAAAAGTAATGATGTATGAGCCAGTAATATTTTTTTTACACAAGCATAAAAAACTGCTCTGATAAGAGCTGTGACCAAGACATTATCTGAAAGTGACATTTTACAGTAGAAAAATAACCCAGGCTAAGAGTGCTTTCTGCTGGATAAACAGACTATAATAGAATAATTTAATATCTTCTATTCTTTATTAACTTCATATCTGTTGTTCTAGGAGAGGCAGAACTTGAACTACCAGTGTCGGTGAGGAAGTAAACACATGACTTTGTGGTTTTAAACTAACTTGTTTGACACTGCATGTTGCGCAGCCTTGATATTGTCAGGCATAAACAATTTCGAAATAAGGCAAAACTCCTCATTCTTGTAGGGTGACCATACCCTACCTTGGTGAGAGATCGGGTATGGCCCATTAGATTTTTGGTGCTGATCCAGGAATCTTTTGAAGGACTGTTCACCATTATGAGAGGAGGCCAATTTAGTTAGTTTTTTTTTTTTTTTTTGCTTTTGACTCCATCCATAATGCCTACAGTGCTTGGACAAAAATTGCATGACAACATCCACATAAGATCTACCGCACACCAAAGTATGACCCAAGTCTGGTGCAGTGGGGACCGTGGTCTGCCTTGGCAGACGTTTGCACTCTCCGAGTGCTGGCTGGCTAGTTTGATTTGAACAAAGCAACTGCAGTGATACATAAAGCATGTTTAAAATGTTCTAAGTATTATGAAATGTCAAAAACTGTGACTAAAATGATAACGGGTAGCCATATATTAATGGCTCACCAGGCGCTGACATAATTATTTGACCTGCATACAGTAAAAGGTCAGTAACAGAGAGCATGATTATTTTTGCTAACCATCCAAACAGCAGATATCGATTCTTTCACATCTAACTTTCATTTGTCTAAAATGATGCAGTCAAAATCTGGTCCTAGAGTTCATCCACATCTACAGTGTGTGTTACATTTACTATTTGTGTCCAGGCTGTGGGTGTGATTATGTACTCAGGCTGTTTTCTTTGGTGGTGTGCAGCACAGTGCGAGCACTTATGCTTTTCAGGTTTTGAGTGTTAACAAGCAAACAACTGACTTTTTAACTGTTCCTTAGTATGTAGGACTTGTGTTCGTTGTAATGTTCTTCCTCTTGAGTTCAGTACTGTGAATACAATCAATTTTTGTCATAATAAGTAGGAAATGTTTGAGGAAATTCAGTTGGATAAAAGATTTAGTTTTTGTGGGTGATTTCTCATGGTGCACCTTGTTTGAGGCTGGGTGTTTCGGTGGACATGGCAGCCATCCATTAATGATTACATAAGTTCATATCATTTGACCCCAGAGCATTAGTGTCCCTTAGGTGATAGTGGTTTTGCAACTTCATTCTTCTTCTAGCAATGAGTTTTTTCCCTTCCTATGTAGTTCTTTCTAGACGCTCTACACTCCATTATTCCCATCCTCTGCCTTACATAGCTGAAGCAACAACAGTGGCACAGCTCAGTGCCTCCTCCTGTTGATAAGCCCCCTCAATAACTTACTTTCACCCTTATCACAGTGGTGTATATTGTGCCTCCCCCTTCCAGTTAAAATAGTACACCCTGTATGCTGGGCATTGATTTGCGAAATCAAACCAGTTTTACTCCAGTTCGTTTATTCTGCAGGTGTTGCATCAGATCTCTTGTCATTTTTCTTTTGCCTCCTTTTGAATGCATTTACATCAATTAGCATGCATCACTTATCTAAGAAAACACACAAGATGAATTAATAAAAAATTTTATGACTCACACAAAGCTGAAAAACTAGGAGCTGGATACCTCCACCATGCTCCAATCAGTCCTTTTAAAGAGAATGAAATCAAACCCAGAATGCAGTGATTACATAGTATAACTTGTAGTTACACCAGCTGAGATAAATGTGTGCCTCATAGTGGTTCTTTATTTCTAAAATAAAATTTCACCTGCTTGTCTGCCAGAATTATGTCTTTAAAGCTACTCTACCTAATTTAATTTCATTCACTAGAGACTCAAAACAAGCCTGTACCCAAAATCACTCCTTAGCACTATTTGCCCCCTCCCATCCTTTTTCCTAAAGCAGTGACACAAACTACAGATGTCTGGTTGCAACAAGCTGTACAAAATGCCAAAGAAAAAAAACTGATGTTGACCTTGGTTTTTGCTGATTCTGTCCTACTCTGTCTCTCTCTGTGTGTGCAAAAGAACACAACCTCTTATATCTGGTACCCTCTGTTTACTGAGCGTTCCTCCATAGCTGTGTTTGAAATTATTATTTCTTATACACATATATCACTTCTTATAACCTTTTGGTAGGTGGTAGGCAGGGCTAATTTACAGATTGCATTTCAACAACAATGCACCAATAAATGTAAATTCATAGGTTTGAAAAATACTGATATAGGTGCTAGTATGACACCTATGTTTCTGTACCAGTAGTATAAACTCGGGTAATGACACAAAACATCTGCATTTAGTTCTACTATTCAATACAATGGAGTTCCTATCTGCTCCACAGACCTTTGTAGCCTCTTTTAGCTCATTGTTTGGGCTTTCCAACATAAAACCTTGGCTGTCATCTGTCAACAAAGCTGTGATAAACCCACAATACCTGCCCAACACCACAAGTTAGCAACTAGTCAGTGAACAGAGTGGAGCACTTCACTGCTAAAGAACCAGTTATTTTTCTGGTGGAGACTAAAATTAAATTATAAGAAGAGAAAATGTGGAACTCATCAGGTGACCAGATACATAACTGGAATAAAAAAATCATTTCTTAATTTTGAACAGTAATTATGTTATCAAAGACTAAAAAGCCTCTGAATCTGATCAGGCATTTGATTCCTGCTTCAGTACTTCCACAGACATATTACACCAAAAAAGTACTGAGGTTTGTTACCCAGCTCTGAATATATACATGAAGATTTTAAGTTATTTAGATATCCTCTTTAGTAGGTAAACTGGTGCAGATTTGGATTAATATGTGATTACTGTGTGTTTGTAATAATCAACTTGATATGTTCCCTAAGGTAGATTAGTTTTTGCAAACTCATTTACTGTGATTTTCCTCTTGTTTAGTCATCAGTCAGGTTGTGACTGGCTTGTAGTGCTCTACCATATGAACTCTATTAAAGGCTAATTGTGATGTTCCTTGCGTGCACACAGAATGTGAGTAATGCTGTGTTCAGTGATCTCCCTTTTAGTGACGGGTGATATACTGAATTGCTGCAGTGATTTGCTGTTTCATTGCTGATCTGTAGAGAACGCCATCAAAGAATAATGTAAGCCATTAGGTAGAAGTCCTAATGCCATTGTCATGGTTAGAGGAGCTTTATCAATCCAGACACAACAAAACAACTCCTGCTTACAATCATAATGTCTTGCTGCTGCAAAAACACTGTGCAAGTCAAAGTGACACTTGACAACCCATTTAATTCCAAAAAAAAATGCTGCTGTTCCCAGAGAGAGCATTGAGTATTTGTGGTAGTTCCCTGCTGTTCTTCACACCTTTCAGGCAAATGTGAAGTGCGAGCAGTCACTGGCTGACCTGTAAGGAATGTGATTATCACAGGAGTGTTGTGAATGGTGTTTTTTCCAGTGTATTGCTTTCCTTTGTGCATAAAAAGTCTGCTGGACATAATTACAAGCTGATTTATAATAATACCCTTCACCACCTTAGAACACTTTTTGAATTTAACCTTTATAGTTGGAATTCAGACAGAAATAATTGCAGCATTAAAAGAGGTTTGAAATCTCAATGGGACTTCCTGGTTAAATAAAGGAGGTTTTAACAAAATGACAATTGGATTGGATTGCACTTTAGGGGAACACAGAATCATTTGTGGGTAACTGTGGTCAGTTTATAGCCATTCATAGAAAATTGCAACATTGATACATTTAGGGCAGTAAACAAATCTGTCCCTCTACCGAGGTTATTAATCTCTCATCACTCTGTGTGTATTAATATTGCAGTTTCCAGTAAATGTCTGTAACCTGACCGCAGCTGTGACATCTAGCCAGTTCTTTAACCAACCAGTCATCCAGCATCCCAACATTCTCAACTCCTCAGACTCTTAGTTAAACAGGGCGGACATATTAGATATGAAGCAACATGAAGAGGCAAATACATGCACAGATGTGTAAACATGATGAAGAGAGTACACCCACACTAACAGCTACTATATGAGAGGCTGTAACTCTCATTTAAAAGGAAAACCAAAATGTTGGGTTGATAAACTGGACAAAATTTAAATTTGGACTTCATGATAGCTTTAGATAAGAAGTTAAGGTACCACATACAGTAACTCCCTAGAGTTTGTTCTTCTGGGGATTGTAGATATCAGTACCAAATTCTAGGGCAACCCAGTCCATCAGCACATGTCAGGATATTTCAATAAATAAACTTAAACAAAAAAAAATAATAATAAAGAGACTTCATCCTCTGGGAAACATGACAGTCTACAAAATCAAAGCAAATCGTCACATAGTTCAGTCTGGAACAAAGTGGTCGACTGCCTCACCCATGAATATACCATCCCTAGGATCATGCTGTTGCATCCCTAAAAATATTTTTGGATTTATTGTTATAAAGATAAATCAATAATAATTATTCATCCTGGGGTAAATTTTAGATAATGTTTTTAGGTTGTAGCTTTATATTTGTGTATTTAAAAATATGTTGGTCATTGCAATTCCTCATGGTTTTACTGGAAGCAGAGTAGCACAGTGCTTTATTGAGGACTTGGTTAAGAACTTTATATTCTATATAAAATAAAAATAAGAAAGAGATTTACAAGCATAATTGCAGTCTCCTGTTGGTCTCTGCACTTTCATTCATGTATCCTTTCATCTCCAGACAGACTGTTTTGATGTCTGTTAGACATCAGTAGAGACAGATTCGTATACTGTTTCCTCTCTTCTTTGCTCTCTCCCTTTCAGATGCAAGTTTTTCAGTTTGACAGAGACTCCAGAGGACTACACCATTATCGTCGATGAGGAAGGCTTTAAAGGTGGGCCTCACAGTGTGCATCTTTAAAGTCACTGTGGTAACCATAGATTGGCCAGTAGGAAAAGATCACACAGTCTAATCTCTGATTCTCTCCAGCATCACGTAGCTTCGACTGCTAATGTTTGAGCACACTTTGTCATTATGGATGTGAGGCCAAGCTGCCGCAAGCTGTGTTTTGTGGTTGGCTGGGTGATTGAATCCATGTCATTATACACCCTTTTGCAGGGTGACCCTCCTTGGTTACCCTGGAGACTACAGGCTATTTGTTGCATAACTGGCTCAGGTGATTTCTACTGGTGACTGGCTCTGAGCGTGTTAGTGGTGGGTTTCTGTTGATCTAAACTATGAACCTCAAGGAAGTAATGTAAGATCACATTTTGACAACTTTGTGATTTAATATGACCTGTATACTGTTTGTCCACATACAGTCCCATCCATTTATAGCATCTTAAGGTAAATATGCTGCAAATGTTAGTCTTAAATTCGGGACTGGACTAGATTGAAATTTAGTTCAGATGATAATTCAGCTAAGATGTTGTTAAAGGCATTTTGTACGCAGTGCAATGCTGTTAGCTTTTTAATCAGTATCAGGACTGCAATGCACAATTATTTTCAGTATCAATAAGTCTGCTGATTATTTTCTTGATCAACCTCCCAGAGCCCAAAGTCATGATCTTAATGGTTTTATTTGACCAACAGTTTGAAATCAAGAAATATTTTATTTACTATTATACATGTTAAAAACAAGCAGCCAGTCCTCATGGTTGAGAAGCTGGAACCAGCAAGTATTTGGCGTATTTGTTTGAAAAATGACTGAAACACTCTGTTGGTTCAGAATCATCGCTGATTCATTATCTTTCAATTAATTGATTCATCCTTGCAACCCTATCACTATTATGATTATAGTATCAAACTATAACCTGTTAGATTATTTTATCTCCAGCCTTGTTCTAAAGTACTTATAACTATGGTGACTCTGCAGTGAATTCCCTAGATAACATTTGTAAGTTAAAGCCTCAATTGATGTAGTGTAACACCAGCTCATGAAGAGAAGAGTCAAGTCAGCAAACTGGTTCAATGTTGTCTTTTTATACACTATCTAAAATTAGCTAACCTACTGGTCATACGGCTGAGGCAACAGGATTCCTGAGTGCAACAGTTTATTTATAGCTTTCATTTATAAGAAAAACAATGTGGGTTTCTTTCTTTCAACAGTTGCATAGTTACAGTAGTGTGCCCTTTTTCTTGAATTACTTAGTAGTAGATTTAAGTCATCGCTGATAATTCAAATCATTGGTCTCTAAGTCCCATGTCAAACCTTTCTGTAGAGTTAAATGTTTTAACATGTCCTTTCCTAACATTATGGATGAAAGCAGGTTTACTTCTTATCTTAAATATGCTCAGCTCTTTCTTAATAGTCTTGGTTTTAATGCTGATGCACTGCAAGCTTAAACATCCCAAATAGGTTCTCATACAGGGCTAGGCGTTATGGTAGGACAAGCTGGAAAGTTTAACTAATACTCAGTCTGCATCTGCTCCGCTGTCACTGTCTCTAATTTAAAAGAATGGAGGGTAGATGTGTATTGTTTAATTCCAGGTACTATAAAGACATCAGCAATAGAATTTAATACCTTTTCAAAACTAAAATGATCTGTATAAGCATTGGAAAAACAGGAAGGTTTAACCATAAATAAAAGGAACAACTATTACTCATGCTTGTTACTCACCCAGACTACCCTGTTCCTTTTGTATGTATTCCAAATTGGCTTTGGAAAATGTGTCATTACCTGAGGATTTTTCCAGGAACGAGCTAGCAGACACTGGGTGTCCAGAACAGCTTGCAGAAAATGTTTCATGAGTTGACTACACTATTAATCACAGTTTTTCAGAGTGTATTGCTAAATTTTGTTACAGGTCTGCTGCAGACATGCACTTACTCTTTTTCATACGACTCTTTTGTTCATTCCCAGAGCTGCCCCAGTCAGAACACATCAGCGTTGCTGATGCCACATGGTTGGCCCTTAACGTGGTGTCAGGGGGTGGTAATGCCTCTAACTCACAGCCCATTGGAGTCACCAAAATTGCCAAATCAGTCATCGCCCCGCTGGCCGATCACAACATCTCAGTTTTTATGCTGTCGACATATCAGACGGACTTCATTCTGGTGAGTGTGGTAATATAATTCCAATAGTACTTTTGTGTCATGTGAAGGGATTGGGCACAGTTTTAAATTTTGAAATATCATCATTTCCAATATGCAGAAAAATGCTATGGTTCCTTACAGCAGCATGCCAGAGTGACTGGAGAATTCAGCAAAACCAAAGGACTGAAAATAGGCATCAGCATGAAACAGTCCATCACATGTTGCCTTGCATGGGGATATGTACATACACATTGAGAGCCGCTGTACCCGAGTCAAATTCCTCGTGTTCAACACACCTGGCCAACAAAGCTGATTCTGATTTAGAACTTAGTAATAGTCTACAAAATTCTCTGTACCCCCTGTAGTTTTGAAAGGCAAGACAGATCCGGTTTATTTGTGCAGCACCTTCATCAACAAGCCAACTCGGACTGCTTCACACACTATAAAACATAAAAAGCATTTGGAGAAGATTAAAATTTTATTGAAATGGGTTGTTTTTTTTTTTTGTTTTTTTTTTAGTGTAAAATAGAATCTAACATCTGTTTACATCACTCACCAGAGATGGCTGTTGTAAAGGAGAGCAGCACTGAACAAAACAAAACATCTGCATGAACACAGTAGAGTGAAAGTTTGGCATTTGATTGGCTTTATTTTAGTCAATGCTGTGTCGTTAATAGCATCAAAATGGGATTTTATTTCATGAAAATCATTATTATAACTAATTTAAAAAAAAATCTTACTTTTTTTTCCCAAGGCCAACAAACCAAGTTAATGAACAAAAATGGAAAAGTAAATATCCAGATTTTACAATGCATGGATATAACATGCATGCCAACAACTGAACAGGTTCACAGCATGCTTTATGACTTGCACTGTTTGTCTATTATTATGCAGTCGCTGTCAACACACCTGTTTACATTCACAGTGTCTGAGATGAAAAAGCAATAACCTCAGATGTAGTGTACCTTTCACAGGCCCACTTCCATTGATTTAGGAAGAAATCCTCCCTCATACCAAAGCCTTTCTTGGCCACGGGGAGTCTTTTTTTTATTGCCTAGCTTTAGTGGAAAAACAAGGTCTGCTGAACAGCTCTGGCATGTTTATGAAAATGAAAATGAAAAATTTGTGTCCATGTTGATAATGTGTTACGTAAAAGGGATCAGCAGCTAAGTCTGTTCCTGGAATTCCAGGTATCCTAGTCTGGGCTGTTTCCTGTCTGGACACTGTCCTGTCCTAACCCCAGTCCTAATTATCGTGCCAGATGAAAAAGAGGCAAAAACCTGAGTTGACCCTGTTGCCCACACCCATCCATTCTGTCTATCCCTGTCTCGCATTGTGTCAGATTGTATTGCAAAATCTCTGGCCAGGCCAAAAGACAGACCAGCCAGCTTTAAGTAAGATGTGTTTTTTGTTCTTTCACTGTTAGGAACTTAAAGCAGTAAAACCTGACCAAAATGTTGAATACCCTCATTTAGGCAGCACCATAAGCATCCCGACTGAAGCAAGCTGCTTGGAGATTACACACCAGCTTCTCACAAGCAACTTTACCCTCTACTCAAACACACACGGACCCCAATCACAGAGAAATTCAGTTAAACTCATAGCTGTCACCCTGGATAAAGAACAACTCTGTTAATGCCCAAATGTACTTCACCAGCTCCAGAGGTCACCTTTGTATCAGAGAAAGCAAGCACAGCCTTCATATATTGATCCAAGTCAAAATTGCTTTCTATCAATACACTCAGCTCCATTAATGGTTAGGTATTGGCCTGCATGACAACTACATAAAAATATTTTTATAAGTGATTGCTCTAAGCTGCATTAGGGGGAAGAAATTTACTGTAAATTCAGTTATATGTTTTTCAGAATGCAAATGATACTATTTGCAATTTTTTTTCTTTATTTCATTCTAACTAAATAATAATTAACATATTAAATGTTTTGTGCTCGGCCCTTTGAAAAAAATGTGAAAACTAGATACCAATAGGCTCATTACACAGATATGAAATGAATATGAAACAAGTCAGTGTGCAGTGCAAGGATATTTTTGAAGTTGGCTGTTTGACATTATTTTCAAGAAAAGAATCTATCCTAAAACACTATCACCCAACACCATTAGCAGTGCAGCTTTTGTGGGTGGTTCATTTTCTTTTTGATGGTGCATCTTTCCCTCCAGCAGCAGACAGGCCTAATGGTAAAAATGGCGTTTGGTTCATTCCTCCATTCATTTGTCCAACACTGTGGTTTATAAAAGGGCTAATGATGAGATTTATCAATTTGGTGTATCTATTCAGTGCTCCGCCACGATGATTCCTACTGATTCTGGTGACGAGTGATCCTTTCTCCACCACTGCTGTCATTACTTTGCTTCAAAACATTTCCAAAACAAATTTTTATGCAATAAGTATGTTTGTGATTCCCCCAAGGATAAATTTTTAATGTCTTTTTTGCCATTCTGACCTTCGGTTTCCACACAAGATGCATCAAAAGTTGTGCAACTATACAACTCCTATGGTTCTACAAAGACCACATGGTGCATAAAGCTTTGGATGGAATTGTACTGTGATAATATGACCATGTTCTGATCATTTTCCTGATAAATGTCCTGTTGATAACAAATGCACCGTTGCTTTGACCACTATCGAATCTGATGATAAACTCTCCTCTTGTTCTGCAACTTTGATTTATTTCTCTAAAATACTCTTATTTCCCGAGTTGTTTGTATTTTATTTTATTACATTTAATTTTGTTCTGTTTAAAATAATTTCATTTGCATCTTTGTGTTTTTAAATGTAGTACTAATGCATTTCTTCACTAAGAATTTGCTCGGTGTTTGGGATCTATATAGATAAACTTGCATTTTGCCCAGCCCTGTTGATGTGGGAACTCCTAGGCTTAAATCAGCCTATGACAATCATAAATGAAGAAAATCACCACTGGCACAGGCAGAGAGACATGTACTATTTTAGATAAAATACTCAGTTCAGCTAAAAGTTATGCTCTGAGTAAAGAATATACAGTAATTCTTGCTTTTACTTTTGATGTGTTACTGTTATTTTCCTCTCTGTATCCCTTTTCCTCCTTCGTGCACTGAATATAAACGGTGCATTTTGCGGTGATTATCAAAAGCCATTTTGAGAAATGTACTGTCATAAACAGAAGTGAATGTAGAGCAAGAAATTGAGTTAACCAAAAATTGTAGGCATTCTCAGACGCAGAAGCAGCATCCACAACTATGCATCATATTCTTAGCAATGTTACTCAACATTTGTTCTCAGCTTCCCTCATTCATTCTTTTTTCCCACCCTTGTCATCAGGTTCGAGAGCGAGACCTGCCAATGGTCATGCACACACTGTCTTCCGAATTCACGTTGCTTCGGGTGGTCAATGGAGAGACTGTTGCTGCTCACAATCTGGGAGTCACCAATGGATTTGTAAAGCCAAAACTTGGTAGGTGTAAACAGCCATTTATACATGTATATATTTTTGCACAGAAGCAAGCTTTTCCAGAATGGGGTCATGCAGCAGGTAGCCAAGTTTAACAAACAATCTTTAATGTTTTCATAATACATATAATTGTAACACTACCAAGCCATCAGATCAACAATCAAATTCTGATCAAAATTCTTGCTGAGAGACTTTACTGAATGTAATTTACAATTATCTACACACTCCATCACTTACAGTATTAGGATCATACATTCTGGAGTCATTGATCATATCCCTTAAAAGAAATGAAAGTGGATATGTATTCATCCTGCATTGCTGTTGATGGTACTTAACCTTATCAATTTTAAACACACATTTCCCTCCTGACCCTATATTGTTTCAGGAGGGAAAATTGTCTCGCATATAAAAAAACATTGTTCCAGTGCAAACGAAAGAAATCAACATGAAAATACCAAAGAATCTGTGATTGCAACAATTTTCTGGGAGAATTGGTGTATAACCTGACAAATATTTTTGGCCATGACTATAATTTTAATTGAAAACAGTCAAACATTCAAAGTGCTGGTGGAAAAAGTAAGTGAACCCTTTACAACATTAACCTGCATTAATGTTCAGGAGGAATTTTGGACAGTTTTTTCTCACAGAGCTGGTTCTTCCACAGCATCCCTGTTGGGTCGAGCTCTGAGCTCTGACTGGGACACTCCAAACTGAAGATTTTCTTTGTCTGAAATCATTCTGTTATAGATTTAGTTCAGTGTTTAGGGTCACTGAGCTGTTGCATTACCCAGCCTGTACTGAGCTTCAGCTGGTAGACAGGCACTCTGACATTATCCTATAGGTTCACTGATAATAATCTTGGGAATTTATTATCCCCTTCATGATGTTAAGCCGTCCAGGCCCAGAGGCAGCAAAGCAGCCCCAAATCATGATGCTCCCTTCACTGTACTCTACTATTGCATGTAGTGTATTTGTAGAAAATAAGAAAAACATACAAAGTACTCAAAACTGTTTTGTGATAAAATAATTGCTACATATAACTTTTATTAATATCCTTCATCATTTTTATTTTTCAGTTCCCCGTCCCATCATTCACCCCTTGTCTAGTCCCAGCAACATGTTCTGTGTGACCAGCCTTGACCCAGACACATTGCCCTCTGTAGCCACCCTGCTCATGGATGTCATGTTTTACTCTGGAGGGTAAGAATCAGCTTGCCATATTTTAAATACAATTATCAATAGGGTTTTTAATTGTGTTACCAGCATTCCACACAGAGCTGAAAATGAAAGAATTTGTTATGTGAACCTTTTAGGATGTATTAATCCCAATAAGATGCCTAGAAATACCTGTTTTGAATGAAAGAACATTAAACACAAAAACAATATTTCTTTCTTCTCATCTGTTTTTCTTTTTTCAGCCTTTTTTTTAAGACTTGTATCAAATCACCTAAGGAGACCCTTTTTCAGTTGCCATGTGCTGGATTTGTAATTAAAATACCGGTACTTTAGGTAAAGACTGTTTTTAGCCACATGAGCAGTGTTTCTCTAGGGAGAAATCTAATTTGGTCTAGAATGAAATGGGTCAGCAACTATTGGATGAATAGCCATGAATTTTTTTTACAGAAATTCATGGTCGCCAGAAGATGTCCTACTGCTTTTGATGTTCCCCTGACTTTGTCTTAAGTACTATCAGCATGTGACTTTTCTCTTTTTTTTTTTTTTTCGACTGAGAGCGAAATATCCTAACAACTATTGGGAATATTGCAAAATGTGATGCCTGCATAATTGGTTTGACCACAGTGAGTGTTGTGCTTTCTTTTCTAGGCCAAAAGAGTCTGGAGCATCCAGTGAGGACTCCAGCCACATCCGCTTCTTCTCCTTCTCTCTGATTGAGGGTTACATTTCTCTGGTCATGGATGAACAGACAACTCAAAGGTTGAGTGGAAGAAAACATCTGTGCTGCAACAAAATATTTAGATTGCTGTGTTGTGTTATTAAGCACACTTGATTTTATGAGATGTTTTATTTTAGTCAATACTAGACAGTGACGCTGTGGTTATGGGAAAACACATTAATGATTGGTGTTTGAAGGAGTGATTCGCTTGTTGCTAAGCAATAGTAGAGCAGTCAGGTATATACAATGTACTTAAGTTGCAGCAAGATTCAGTCTGACTCATTTATTCGCTACTGCATCCCCTCTTTTCCTCAGTAGACTCTGTAATTAAGCAGAAAGGCCATAAAGAAACCTGAGCAGCTTGCAGATCCCATGTGGTTGCTTCTGTATTGCCACATGTGGTCGTATGGTACATTATCCATTCACAGACGAGGTATCCCTTATATGGGTCAAAATAATACAGATAAAATAATTGGCCCATATCTATTCATTTTTTGTTAGTGGAGCATGTAGGTCAGTTTTGTCCGCATGTTTATGCAAGACCTAATGTGTTGCCTGAAAGGAATAGGTCGCCCATTTTACTCTGCTTTGCAAAGGCTCTTTTATTTAGTGCAGTGGGTTGAATTGTAATAACAGAATCCACCTGCTGCTGCTCATTGGGTTGGCTCCTGTTGATATATTGTTAATAGTTAGCTTATGCACTTCCACACAGTATCTGTTAACTATGCCAGGTGCCTGCCATTTGTTAAACATAGCAAAGAAGTGCTTTATTGGTACTGGTAAATCAGTAATGTCAGCTTTGTATCACTAAAGAATAGTTAAACAGGCAGTAGCAACGACAACACAATCAGCCACGGACATTAGCTAGAGAGCTAATAGTGCTGTAGGGATGACACATTTTTGAAGGCCAACCTAGAAGTTGGCATCACCATGGGTTCCCACAACAAAATGGGATTTTTCCATTGGCTTTTGAATTATTGCGGAAACCAAAAAGCTATACAGATGGATTTTTTTTCTTACTGTATAAACTATTATAGTTAAATTCAAAATAACCTCTGTTTTATGCCTTTGTTCTTTTCAAGGTTTCCAAACAATGTCCTTTTCACCAGTGCATCTGGTGAGCTTTGGAAAATGGTTCGCATTGGAGGACAACCTTTGGGATTTGGTGAGCAGGAAGAAATTGTGACATACGTGTGCTTAGGAGGAAAATAAGCCCACATATTGTAATGTGGCAGATACAGAATTAATTAATATTGCATATTTACTTCTGCTAAATATAAGTATTGCATCAGGATTAGGGCCCAAAAACTTAATCAGGATGTTCCCAGGTCATTGTAAGTAATGGACAAATGGTTGAAATATTGAGCCTCTGGCACTCAGTGATAATACTACAAATGCAGACCTTACCAAGCCACAAAAAAAGAAAAGAAACCATGCCTGAACATCTACAGTTCCAAGAACAGTGGATTGTAAGAGACATTTAAGTTAAATGATATCCATTTGGAAATCAATTCAAAAGAACACATTTGGTACATGGCTGGATAAGAGAGTTCATCTGATCGCACTGTGGGTTGGAAACACTGCTGTACTGCCTCACTGTGACTAGGTGCAAACTGATTCAATAAATTCTTAGTAATAGAGCAAATTCATTACAGCAAAGGAATTCAAGAACCTGTTTTTTTTGTACGTTTGTTTTTGTCCTACAGATGAGTGTGGCATCGTGGCTCAGATATCAGAACCCCTGGCAACAGCTGACATTCCAGCTTACTACATTAGTACCTTCAAGTTTGACCATGCCTTGGTAAGATAAGCAGTTCAGTTCATTTTGATTAAATGCTGTATATATGCTGTAGAGCTGTTACAATTGATCAGAAATGGTTTGGCTACTATTTGATAACCGATTCATGTATTTCCAAGCCAAAATGACAAACATTTTGATGATTCCCAGTTGTCAACTATGAGAATTTGCTGCGTTAATATTTTTCTTTTAAAATGCTGGTGAGATAAAACATTTGATGGCATCACTTTGGGCTCTAAATTGTGATGGAAATATTTAGCAGTTTTTTGATCTTTTATAGACAAAATGACTAGTTGAATAATTGAAAATAAAATCAGCAGGTTAATCAGTTACATAAAATAATCCTTAGTTGTACTTCTGTTTGTCAGAGAAGTATAAAGCTATATGTCTTCTCCAGGTTCCTGAAGAAAACATCCAAAGTGTGATCAGAGCTCTGCGAACTGAGAGCATGGCACAGTGAAGGAAGCCAGAGGAAACCATGACAATATCTGTTTTCAAAGTCAATTCATTCAAACATTTATCATGTCCAGAAAGTGCCAAAAGCCTATTACTACTACTATGGATTGAATCTGAAGTGTGGGTGGCGTTTAGGGGAAGTGAGACGGTGTGTTAAGGATGCCGGTGTGTTAGGGATGCCTCTGTTACTTCGTCATTTTGTTTACCCTTATCCCTCCTTCCTAGGTGCTCGAAGCCCTCCACTGCCTCCTGTGGTAGTTGTTGCTTTAGTTTACCAGACTGAATGGTTCTTTTCCTCTCTAATGCTGTCGTTACATTGTCACAGGGAACCATACCGGGGTTCAGTGGCACCTGCAACCACAATCCTGTACACAACATGTGTACTTGTTTTTTTTTGTTTTTTGTTTTTTTTTTGTTTGTTTTTTAAGTTGATTTTGCTCAAGTTTTATGCCACTGCGTCTGGCAGCCCTCGTATGAGCTATCTTAATATGATATCGTACCACACACCTCTAGAGTGGATCACATCGTTTCTACTCCCTAACATGAGCCCTGTGGCTTGGAGTGAGTGACAGCAGCCACACACTGCTGTCAATAATGCCTGTAACATCACTGGGACATGCAGGGTATTCCATAATTTCACTCATGAGCTGCATTCATGTGTTATTTTGTGGACTAATTATTGTCCATGGATTTAAGTGTCAGATCAGTGATCTTCAAGGTCCGGCTGCAGTCATCTGAACTGAATGAGCTATAAAGGTGCTGCTCAAAGACAATGTGTACACTGCACTCACGCCAAGTTGTACAGGGCTCTCATTAGTGTTAGAAAATACAGTATGCTATGTATGTATGACAAAATAGCCCACAGTATGTGGTTATAATGGTCCTGCAATGGACCGGTGACCTGTCCAGGGTGTACCCCGCTGTTTGCCCGATGCCAGCTGGGATTGGCTCCAGCCCCCCCATGACCCCGTTCGGGACTTAGACTACGTTTACACTGCAGGTCTTAATGCTCAGATCGGATTTTTTGCCGAAATCCGATTTTTTTTTTTGTGCTGTTGTTCACACTGTCATTTAAATGCGATTGCCATGTCTCATATGTGAGACGGTATACGGCCCTGAAGTGACCCGCATGCGCAGAAGATGACGTGACGTCAGACGCAGCGTACTGTGTTTGCAGAAATAGAAATGGATGTGGCTCGTGATAGCATGTGCGTAGCGATGTACTTGACAATTTGCAATTGAAATAAAGACATAATAAGAATATCAAGAAGAAGGAGAACACAAATATTGCTTATGGCCTTTTGTGGAGCAGTGGCTGCTAACTCTGTACAGAGGAATGTGTGGGTGTGGAGTCGGAGCCAGGACTGGTGGGATTCCGTGAGGGGCTTCACGGACACAGAATTCATCAATAATTTCCGAGTGAGAAGGGAAACGTTATCACCACCAGAATCACCGTTGTCTGCCATTTTTTTTATTACCCCTCGCCTCCTCCAGCGCAGAATTGTGACGTCTGTCGCATTTCAATGACATAAAAATCGCATGAAATGCGACCTGGCCATTCAGATTGAAGTCGCATTGCAAAAGATCAGATACGTATCCGATTGAGGACCACATATGAAAGTGGCCTGGGTCGGATTTGAAAAAAATCGGATTTGTGCTGTTCACACTGTCATAAGGAAATTGGATATGGGTCGCATTTGGGCAAAAAGATCGGATTTGAGTCATTTCAGCCTGCTGTGTATGTTACACGTCTAAGTGGTATAGAAAATGAGATGAGATGTCATTATAATGAGAGAATAGAGTATGTTGTAATAAGTGTATTGTAACATGAAAGTATCTTGTAAACATTTTGTAAAAACGAGCATAATAATCACCTTTATTTGGCCAAGTATGTTACACACACAATGAATTTGTTTCCGGTACAGAACCGAGGCAGCCATCTGCAGTGCCAACTCACATTGATGGCTCTAACCATTGGGGGCAGCTTGGAGGTTCAGTGTCTTGCCCAAGGACACTTTGGTATGTGGACCGTAGGCGCCGTGATTTGAACCTCCAACCCTCCGGTTGGGAGACAGCCACTCTACCCACTGAATCACAGTCACCCCCCTCTCATTATAATGAGAAGTTTCTCGTTAAAACAAGATTAACACTAACAGTTCTTGTGGATACTATAAAATAGAATTCTGCAGGTGCCACTGCCAGAGTTTGCACATTTCCATTGGACTGCGCCCGAGCTGAAACGTAATATCTGGCTATCAATAGCAGGTCCCAGAGTGTGCAATTCTGCCTTAATCTACATCAGTACATTCTGATTGTCAGACAGAAAATCTAAGCAACAGAAGTGTCTCAGCCTAAAAAAAAGAGAGCTGTTCTCTTTAAAAAAAAATAAAATAAAAAAAAGTGGCAATGCCAGCACATTATGAAGAAATAAAGGGAAGCCAGGGCAACAGCTATGTTTGTCTATTCCATGTTTGCTCTGTTGCGTGCCTACTGTTGATGTCCATTCCGGTAGTGCCGAAGATGCCATTGTGACATACTCTGCAAAAGCAATGCTTGCACTGTGCAATGGAACCACTGACGTGTTTTGGGGCCAGGCCCAGGCCAATCCCCGACCAGCTGGCCTGAGTATGGTACCGTTCCCGGTGGCAGTGCAATGCCGGCATAAAGCTGCCTCTTCCCACTCCCTGAACCCGATGAGCACCATTCTGTATTAGTTACATAATTCCTTTAATTGAAGGATGACGAATGTTTTTCCACAAGTAATTTTTCTCAGTGCCAAGATGTCTGAATGCCTAAATGGATGCCTTTGTCATAATACTATACATGTGCAATTGAAGAAGACAATGTTGGACACAGCCAGTGACGACACAGAGTGCCTGGTTGAGCAATATGGTGTTTTTGTTTGTTTTGTTTTGTTGTTGTTTTTTTTTTTTGCTTTTTTTAGCACAGAAATTATCTGACTGTTGGAGTTCCTTCAGACTTAGTTAAATTCAGATGCTTGTTCTGGCAAAATGAAGCGAATCCAAGATCTGACAGAGAATTAATCTTGGGTATGTTATTATGCATTCACACTGTGAGCAGCCTGGGCAGTGGGTCACTCAGAATTTAAACTAAGTACACAGTGGAACTACAGTTTTAAACAGACAACTGTTCTTTTACTATCATAACTAATATTTTATTGAATCTTTAACTAGCAAACATTTTAGAATTGCTCGGTATCTGCAGAGTAGCGTTTGAGTTGGTTCTTTGATAAAGGAAAAAAACTAATTAGTGACTATTGACTTATCACATAAAAAATAAGCATTTTGAATCAATCTACAAGATCAAGTAGCACAAAATTTGGTAGAGATATTCATGGTTCCCAAATGTGATGTCCAAATAACTGACTTTTCATGTAGCGCTGTCATCAGGTCAAAAATTTAAATTTGTCTAAAGCTTTGGTATAAGACCAAATATTTGCAAAACTAATTGTTTATGTCAGCCTCAGGTGTACCTTCTGTTTTACATTTTGTGGTTTTAAGGGGAGTTACACTCTTATCGCTGCTTGCTGAATACTTGCTAGGAGTAGTGACTTCTAGATCGATAGACTGCAGTTCATCAATATAGTTACAGTACGTAAAACTGATCCCAGTAAACGGGTCAGCCACAAGATGACTCTTCCTCACCAATGAGCCTTACTGTTTTGACAGTTCCCAATTCACTTCTGATTACTTGATGATGTTGCTCACAGTGTGAACTCGCAGCAAGACCTGATGATAAAAGCAATACTGAAAATGTATCTACAGTTATAATACAGTACTGAGCCACTCTGACAAGGTATCAGAATAATGATAGTGCAGGTGTGCTAAACATAAGCTAAGGTTCACACAGGGGAAGAAACATTTCCCTCCGAGCCAATGTGTCCATTTAGGACCCCAGCTACCCCTCCCCAGCCTCCAGTCTGCACTTTAATGCAGGTTCCACCCCTGCAGGCCTGCTGTACTGATGTGAAAACAGGGAGGACTATTTACTTTAGAAAGATCCTGTCCAGATGGCGAGATTTCAGTTGGTTTCAAGCATTTGGTGATCTTGTGTTTCTCATGTTTTTTTTTCCACAGCACCTTGCACCTAACAAGAACATTTCTTCTGATCAGACTTGATTAGCAGAAACCCTGTATTTATCAGTGTTAAAGCCTGTGGAAGGTGACATTTCTTCTGATGCCATTTGAAAGAAAACAAGAGCTTTTCATTGGGAGTTTCTTGTGTGGGATAAAATAAACAAGCTTTTTTTTTTTGAGCTTGTTGCTCATTTAGTTTTGGCCCATGTGTCATGTTACTGTCTTTACTTACCAGTGGGGATTATCCTCTCACTGTTATTTGCTCCTGATGTGTTGTTTAATCAATAAACTGGTGACTTCTCTGCCATTCTGGTCTTTTGAGCCTCCAGGTTAATTGTGAATTAGATTTTCATATCAGACTTTTTGGCATTCAGGGTTTTTGACATAAGATGTTGAAAATATAACAAGATTAACTAAAAATATCTATGAGTCACTATAATTCAGTAACAAGTGTGTCATCTTGCATTGATTAGTTGTCTTTTGTAAAAGGGTATTTATAGTTGTACAAAGACCATTAACGTCAGCTAATGCGTACTGTGTATAAATGTAAGGGAACAGAATAGTAGCAAGGATTTACGAGGTTTGGGCATAAAATGAAAATCAAGTGACACCAGTAAGAAGTGAAGCTGTCAAACTGAGCCTATAATAATCTGCTAAACACAAACAGCATCAGTTGTGTTGCCTTGATTTTCATAGTGTTTGTTATATCACAACCACAGCAATCTAACAGGGACTCGTTCTGTACAGGCAAAAAGACATGTTCCATATCTGCAGAACATACTGCACATCTTTTTGTTTTTGAGAAACAGTAGTTTAAAATTATGTACGTTTTTACCCAGAGAATAAATCCTACTAATCTTGGTGACGTCCTGATTTTGATAAATAATCGTCTGATTTTAATTACGCTTGCTGCAGACATTCATAGCCCCCAGAGATTGTTTCCTGATATTTCTGATAATGCTTTATAGCTTCAACTACTTCTCTAATGTCAAAATTACTACCTCTAAAAAGGAAATATAACAGTCTAATAGGCTGATTGATATGTAATAACATTCCATCAGTGTGTTAAATAGCAGATTGCTATTAAGTATTTCGAGCACATTCATGTTGAATTTGATTTTAAAAACAAGTCTCAAGGTTTGCACAGCAGCCACTGCAACCACAAGTGGCTTAATAATGCTAAGATGCTGTGTAACAGTAGCACATGTAGAGAAGAGTCATTAAGTCAGGTACATTAGTTCTAAATCTGTCTATCATTAGCCATAAACTATTGGTCATAACAGGCAATACAAGGTTGCAGCTGCAAACCCCTGATTGAACTGACCTGAATAAGTCTTTGATTGCTGATTAATTTTACTTTTCATTTGTAAAAGAAGAAATAAGCAGTTTCTTGTTTTCTTGTCATGTACATAACAGAAAAACCTTACACCAAGTCAACATGTGTCTCTTGCTTGTTTTATCCAAAACTTTAATATTGTACAGTTAACTGCAGCCTCGAGGGGCCACTAGTGGGGATTTACACATGCAGTCTTGACATTTGATTTATAAATTGTATGTGCAAATGCACATTTTAGCACACACACCTGCTCTTGCTTCATGTTGTTCTGTTGTGTCTTCACTACTGGACTTTGGCTCCACTCCAGCTTGCAGCAGATGGACAACAGGAGGGAAGACTGCAGGTATATCAACTGTCTGTATTATGTGACCTGAGTAAACAAAGAAGAGAACAGCCAGGTCCCTGTAGCCCTGAGCGGGTGCCTTTTCTCTGCTTCAGCTCACCTCAGCACACACACACACAGGAGGAGGAGGGCTTCTCTGTGAGGCAGGGTTAAAGAAGCAGATGTTAGTGGTATGTCAGTGTTTTCCCTTATTATGATCATCTTTCTCATTACATAATCCCCTGCAGTTCAACTTTGTGGCTCACTGGCTTGTCAGAATAGGTTTATGCTTATCTTTCCGTTCCTACTCACTGCAATTAAAGTTACAAGCCAAAACTCAAGTGGAGCTGCAAATAGAAGAGCATCTAATCACTACTAATTGAAATGCATCACTTCACCTTGTTTGATCAATTTACATTCTGTTGAGCTGCAAGATTACTGGTGGGAAGTCTCCAACGAATCAAAACCTTACAAGTGACATACACAGCAGAGAGTCAGCACTTCATCCAGACAACACATCTTCCTTTGTCAGCTCACTGGTGGCACCTTACAGGATTAGTGGGTAATAAAGCTGTTAAAACTGCTTGTCGCATCTACTACACATTAAGATTGGAAACTCATTCCCTTCCTTGAAGACAGTAGTTTGACAAAGCAATCCCAACACTTCTTAGCATTCACCCATCTCCCATGGTCTTCATCAATAGATGAGTATGCTTAACACAAAGTCAAAGAGCCATGGAGAAATGTGTATAATCTACTGAGCTCGCATTTCAATAAATCCATCTTCATGACAACTGAGCAAATGACATCCACTTATGGAGGTAGAAGTTTCTAGTTCCCATCCAGCTCTAGTTCAAATATTTATCACATTTTTTTTAAAAACTGCTAAGTTAAATAGATGAAAATACATACTCTTATGTGAATATTAGAAAGTGATTAATGCAGATAAACAGCTGCTGGTGCTAATTCTACAGTCAGAGACCATCACACCGCTGCAGATAAAGAGGACACAGCAAGACCAGAAACATCCTCTCAGCTGATGTCAGTAAGCAGCAGGGGCTTTCCTTTATTTGTTTTAAATTTGCTGAGCAGACTAAAATTTGTTAGGCTTGACCTATAAATAAAGCCAAATTCTGAAAGTGTACAGTCCAATCTTGCAAAAGATTTCTAGCTATTTCATTCTCAGATACTCAAAACTGGCCAAAAACAGATGGAGACAACATTGAATAAAATCTGAATTTTACTCTCAAACCTGTTTTGTAATAACAAACGGTCTCCTCACATCCTGCCTGTATGTTTTATGCTCTCTCAGTAGTGTTATCATAAATAACTGTACATGTTCATACACTCTCAGGGCCCTTGAGTTGTCACAATTATGAACAGCAGCAAATAAAGGAGCTCAATGGGGAGAGACAAACAAAAGTACCGGCCAGGGTGGCTGACTTCAGATACACTCACAGTACAGTAAGTGTTTAACTGTCCATCAAATGTTAGTCAGCAGTTAACAGTACTATCAGCAAATCACTGTTATACTCAAGGTTACAGCAAGGATCAGCTTCAGACAGCTGCAAAGTTCAAGCTAATGAACGTGTGTTAGAAAACATTTTACACAATTTAGAAAAAAAAATGCCAATACTTTAATTTACAGGCCAATTAGCTGAGTTTAGAAGCAGTTGTTGATTTTCAGGAGAATATCTCTGAAAAAAAAGCTCAGTTCAAACCCAAATATTCATTCTAGAAAGCCATTTCCACAGATGAACTGCATAATTAGCTGACCCATTGTGCGTGGATCACAAAACTAAGTTACAGTAATTAATTTGTATTAGTTACAATGATCAAGAATAGTTTTGGCTCGACTTTTATGTGCAGAACTTTAGCATGTAAACATCTGAACTGACTTCCCAAATTCCTGCTATACATATGTTCTTGCATACAGAATGCAAAACATTAAATCAGAATTGAGACAGCTTGCTGCCTGCTATTGTATGTTGATGAGAATAGTTTATTAAAGATCCAAAACACTGACACAGTGTTATTCATATATCTTTCTCCCAGAGCTTCAGTCCTACTGGGAGAGCTGGTGTTAGGGCCCTTCATCTACGCCAGAGGCCCTCAGCTGCAGCACTGGATGGACATGATCTACACTCCACAGGAGCCAGTGAAGCTGTGGCACAGACTGGGCAGAGACATTTAAGCAACCAAACATGAACAGATCCACAGACACACATGTGCATGTACATACACACAGAGTCTGAAATAATAGAATAAAAGTGCAAATAAATGTGTATATCATTTGTAAAACGCCTTGAGGCGATTTCCATCTGGCGTTGGAGCCTGAGAAATTTCGGCCGCTGTCCCCCACCGCCCCCTAGTGCGCATGTGCAGTGGACCCCAGAACGCGGAAGCAACACCGGAAAAAAAAAAAAATTGCCGTGTGCGCCAGGCGAGCAGCTTTCAGTGGGGAAAATAAATAGAATATATAAATGTATTAACGTTATGAAAAGACGTTCTCACAATACAAACACTGAAACATCTCCTACCTTTTCCCCTTAATACATCCGTGGAAAGAATGGTTCCCATCGTGTGATTCGGTATCAAGCTGTTATATGTTAATAGGACGTACAACAGTTGAATTTAGTTTATTGTTATAATCGGTCCTATTGGTGTTTGTGTCTGGTTTGGCACCATGAAGATAAACGAAAACACTTTACTGGAGGGACACAAAGTTGTGTTGGTTCCTTACAATGCAAACCACGTGACCAGGTAACGTTAATATTAACACCTGATCAGTTTTGTTACACACGAGAAGTCTGTCACTTTGTTATTTTATTTTCCTCTGCTGATATCTTTAGTGATGAGTGTTTGAATGTCATTTCTTTACTATCAATGTTTAAACCTGGCGGATGGGTTTTATTTTTGCTTTATTTTGACAAGTTCCATTTAGTAGTTTTTCTGGAGCTTTCGATCATATCATACAGTCTCATTTGGCTAATAAAATCATTAAACTTTTACTTAAGCTGTTTAACTTGACTTTTTTTTTATTTTTTGCACATTCATCATCTTGGATAAGCAGCTATGGGCAGATCCCAGTATAGAAGAGGAGCAGTGCATGGTGGGAGATGTCAACATGTTCCTGACCGTTCTGATTCACACTCCAGTCTAGAGGGTGGTGGTAATGCACCTAAAGCAATCAGACTGTACAACACATCACTGCAGTGATAAAATAGGTGAAATTATGAGGGACTATGCAATAATCTACTGAGGTGCAATATTCAGCTCCTGGGTGTGAAATGCATTGTAAATAGGCTCATGTGTAATATCTTGTTCCTGACCTCTTTCAAATAGTGTTACATTGCCCTGCTTTAGGTATTTTTGAGTAGTTGTTTCCTTATCCTTATGGCTGAAACACAGGTTTCTCTCCCCCATTGTGGGATTAATTGTGTGAGTAATATTCGATTGTTCTTGATTTCCTGGTTGTTTAGTCTCTACTGCTGTTCCTGATTTTCTCCAGTGCTGCTCTGCCCTGTTTTTAGGTGCCTTTCATTTGCTTATTTGTGCTGTGTAAAATGTAACCTTCTGATGACTCTACTTTTATAACCCTTGTGCATATTAGTTCTAATGCTTTGTTGCCTTTATGTAACTGTTTATTTTAAGACTAAGTGTTCTTTGTTACTACGTACTGTGGCGCTCCACTGGTTCGGATGAGCGGAGCTGGCCTGACCCTATCCTAAACTGTGACATCTAACTATCCAGCTGTGTGCTGACATTGAGGAGAACACCTTCTCTGTCTTTTCTTGGCTTTTATTGAACAGAATAAGAATGCAAAATGAAACTGCGATATACCTGGCATGTGTGCTCACAGGAAAAAGAAAATAGCAGTAAAAGAAAGCAGTAGCAACACTCCCTCGGGGCATTCCATGTTCCGCGCCAACTGCGATCACACTGACACACCCACCTGTTACCCCTCTTATACTCTCCCCTACTGGTTCCTCCCCAAACCCCACATTGGACAGAACAGCGCGGGTATTTCACCGAAACAACGGTAACCAATACATGCACAGCTTTCAACAACAGTGTCAAACCCATTTGCACACAA
>NW_018127918.1:2594435-2595463 GCF_001952655.1 Monopterus albus
ATCTTTAGTTGGAGAATCAACCTGTGGTGGAGCAGGAAAAATAATAAATGCAAAATAGCCATGAGAATGCAGACAGTAGTGGATTGGATTGATGCAGGTGCATGGTTTGCTGTAAGACGACTTGCAGAATAAACAACTTTTAAATAGTATTTTTTGTGTGTTTGTCAGGAAAAGTAAACTGCTCCTAACATTCAGTACTATCCTGTGTTGACTAAAAATAAGGGGACGGATACATCGCTCGGTCCTGATTCCCTAGATATAAACTACGTTTGACAATGTGTGATAAGCTGCGTTGCTAGATTTGCCAAAGCAGCTGAAAACTGTAAATGTGGTAATCTGATTTGAACTTGTGGTGCATCATGAAAACCACAGTCTTACAACAATGTAGCCTGGGTTCGATTCCTGACAGAGCCAAGTGTTATTTAGCTCATCAATTAAACATTTGAAATGAGATCACATCTGCCATCCAGCCTACTGAACACCCACCATTAAACATCTTTTAAGCTATGGGCTATTTAGACTTGTTTTAGGATAGAATGTGATTCACAGCATAAAATGTCAGGCTAAGTATATAGCTATGTCCTACTACAATCAGATGTGCCAAATAGGAAACATGGTCTTCAACATGAGTCCATGTTTATTTTAAATTTTATTGTGTCAGCTTGAAACCATACAACCATGTAGTGTAGTCAAACAGGAATGTGCATGGCAAATCAAATCCCAAACAATCAATTAACCAATAAATGACACGTCTCGATTGCACTTAATTTTATTGACCACTAGATGTGCTCAAGCACTGTGTCATTGAAGCCTCCAGTAATGAACCATTTTTTGAATAGTGTTGAATCTTCAACAAAGCCTCAATCAGCCGTCACTATTTAAAACCCCTTTTTATTCATAATAAATATTAGTGAGTTTAGATTTTATTTAAAAAAATAAATGGTAGGAATAAGTTACAGTTTTGCCTAAAAGTCTAAAACATTTCTTGTAACTTTTCTTTTTCCTGTTCCTTCTCCTCAGCACACCGT
>NW_018127918.1:2595649-2598620 GCF_001952655.1 Monopterus albus
TAGAGTACAAGAAACAGTGGAACATGTTTTAATGAGCTGTCCCAGGTTCAGGCGGGAGAGGTAATTATTTAAAAATACCGTTTCAAGAGGTGGAATGAACTTTAGTTTACCGGAGGTGTTGGGACAAAGGTCAAGGGATATAAAATACAGAACATTTATTAGGTTTTTAGAGGGCACAGGGTTACACAAGATAATATAAGGTGAACTGAGTGAGGTTATTTTGTTATAGTAGTAGGTAGGGACCGTTCTGATCCACACTCCGCCAGTCTAGGTGGCGGTAATGCACCTAAACCTGTTTGCCAACCGCCATTAGCAAACAGAAGAAGAAGAAGAAGAATCTGATTGGACAGTGGCAGTCCAATCACAGAGCAGAGTGAAATTGTCCAATCAGTGTGGTAGCTGGGCTCTATAAGTTAGTTTCCGGTGGTACGGGAGCTGTTTTGCTAATCAGGTGGGTTTGCGTAATGAGATTGTAGAAAAATCACAGTAAGCATTTCGTGTGTTACGTTCTGTATGTAGGCAGCGCGCAGGTGCTTGGCTGTTAACACAGTTGTCCAAATGTATGTTTTGTATTCCAGACGGGATACCGAATGCTAATGTAGGACGTTAGCAAGCCTCTGCTAGCAAGATAATTTTCAAGGCTAACGTTAGCCGTCCATTACTTTTTTGCTTTGGTTTTACATGCCCCATTAATGTAAACGTTTTTCAAACATAATATTAGTCGTGGAGCTCAAAAAAACGCCGGCCGGTTTGGACATCACCGGGTCTTCATCAGCACGGAAACTTATATTGTTTGCACCTGTATGTTTCCGCCCTGATGAAGAGCAGGTGAGGTCCAAATAGGTCGGCGTCTTTTTACTGAGATGTCCTGTTACAGGTAAGTGTGCTACATTCAAAATGTTGCTTAAATAATGGTGCAAAGGCATTAGCAGCGAAATGTATCTAAATTACCAAAAGTAAAAGTAGTCACTGTTGGTTTGTACAGGTTTCTGTGATTTTCCTGACTAATTTCAAAATTGTTTGAGCAACTTTGATATAAATTGTAACGAAATTTCTATTTTTTATAACATGGAGCACAATGCAATTGTGTATTGCTTTAGTAAAAAGTTTGTATCTGTAATGTTTATGGAAAACATTGTCATAACACAGTGATTGCCGATTGCTCAAGTGAAACCACAGCAAATTGATAGTGCAGCTGGCAAATGGAATCTTTTAAATTCATTGTGGACAAACTTGTAAGCAACTTTGAATGAACTGATTGTGTTAATTACGTTGTCACAGGTCCTGATCCTCCAAATGGCCAGAAACGAGGCACCCATTGCTCTGAAGTTTCTTCCTTTATGCTGCAAAGAAGCTGACTTTACATTAAGGTACTCTTGTTTTTGGTAACTTCTGTGCAGTTAACTATATCGGTGTTGAATTTTATAGCAGTAGGTTAAACTAGTCTCTAAATTAGACTTTATAGTAGTAACTCTGCTTTTCAGGCATTTAAAGCTGACAACTTTGCTAGTAATATTGTAGAATTTGATTTCATGCATCAGTCTTCCACACTTGGAACAAAACTATTTTTTTTCCCCTCACCTTGTAAACAATGGAAGGCTGTCCTGTTAACACCTCATGAGGGCAGAGGTAAAGCAACTATTTCATGACAATTTTTATAAACATGTGGCTTAATCAAATTTTGCATTTCAGACATTCCTTTTTCCAGCTGTGGATCATGCTGGAGTTCAGTGACGAATGGAGTCACTGCTTTGTCTTATTAAAATTCAATTTCCTGTAGTGTGTTTTATTGAAGGGGAGGTGGGGGGGAGAAACGGGCCCAGAACAAGGCTGAAAAGTCAGTTTCACTTTAATGCCATTGTGCACATCTCTTTACTAGATGCAGGGAGGATCTAAAGCCTGAACTAGTGCCTTATAAAGAGCAGAACCAGAAAATGTTAGTTGTAATTTCTTTATTGAAAAGAGAATCCACATCAAAACAAGGCTGAAAATGTTAAAACATGGCTTGAAAATTACACCATCTCAAAACCCAAGTACTTTTTAATGCTACTGAAGTTGGGAAATCCCTACTGGTGGGGGTCATCAAAGCAGTATCTCACATTTTGTGCATGTGCCTGGACAGCAGTTGTGAAGACTTCTGGTAGTTGCATGACAGGCGTTTTCATAACTGTGGTTCAGGCAGATGCAGTGCAACAGCATGGAGAAAATGTGAGGTACACTTTGACCCCACCAGTAGGAATTTCCCATCTTAGCCAAAACTTCAGCTGCTGGCTGGGATGGTGTGGCTGGCTGAGCTGGAGAGCCTGCAAAAAAATAATGTAAACATTTTATTTCAATAACAAATGCTGCATTTGTAAACAAACTAGCCTGTCTTTATGCATGCTGATTTTCTGGCCAGGGAATGACATCTGGTTAAGGATTGCCTAAGGGGGAAACACAAAAGTTCCAGTTTAAAGCATGATATGCTCTATAAAGTCAACCCATCCTGGTTTTTTTTTTTTTGCTTCATTTTAAGCAAAGGCTTTTAGTAGGCACATTTGGACCTTAGCAGTAAACATCTATATAGACACAATCGACACTGCAAGGTTCAAGTCAACATTATCTATTTTGATAAAATCATGAAAACAAAAAGTCATCTCACCAAATGTTGAAATAGCCATCTCTGAATTACTGGTGCCAAGTCCCAGGAAAAGGCTAAACTGCTGTCATCCCTCTGCTGGGTTCATCGCCATCAAGAAACATTCACTTTAACTCCCATTTTCGTTTACCCTCAGATGATTAAACGGGCCATGCAAGTTTGATCAAGAACAAAAACGTCCCTCATACATTGCATTACACCACCCCATACATTGCATACTAAAACATAAATCCTGGCATTGCTTCCACTGTCAAAACCTGCCGCTATTATAAATATCTTAATTTAAACATAACAGGCTTTTCGGGCCGTTCATTAATTAAAGGCAGGCGGGTG
>NW_018127918.1:2600012-2604685 GCF_001952655.1 Monopterus albus
GGGCAGGTCAGGATTCAGTTCCCAGTCAGGGCACGATAAATCGTTTTGTTAATGTGATTTAGATCCCTGTGCAATCTCAGTCTCATGTGGCTATGGAATGAATGTCTTCTTGAATAGCAACCAGTATATTCTAGCCTATTACAAGATCCTGATTTAAATATATGTGTTCATCATTTGTAAAACGCCTTGAGGCGATTTCCATCTGCTAATAAAAGCGTGTCTAGATGAAAGGTGTGATTGTAATTGCATGTGATTTTTACTTTGTCAGTGTGTGCACGGCAGATATTTCAACACTGGAGCCGGAGAAAGTGAACGTTCGGCCTCTGTTCACAGTTCCCCAGTGCGCATGTGCAGTGGATCTCAGCACGCGGAAGCAACCCCGGAAAAAAAACAAATATGCCGTGTGCGCCAGGCGAGCAACATTAAATGGGGAAAATAAATAGAATGAACGAATGTATTAACGTTATGACAAAACGTTCTCACAATTCAGACTTTAAAAAATTTCCTACCGTTTCTTGGAGGGACACAAAGTGGTGTTGCTTCCTTACAATAAAAACCACGTGCCCAGGTAACGTAAACATTAACACCTGATCAGTCTTGTTATACACGCGAAGCCTGTCACTTTTGTCTTTTATTTTCCTTTGCTGATATCTTTAGTGATGAGTGTTTGAATGTCATTTCCTTGCTGTCAACGTTTAAACATGGCGGATGGGTTTTATTGTGACTTCTAAATAAGTCTGCAACTAATCATAATGTTGAGAAAACAATCTCATCACAAGTTCCATTTAGTAGCTTTTCTGGAGCTTTAAATCGTATCATAGAGTGTCATTGGTCATGGCCCATTTGAAAGCTTTTTGTCCATGCTGGCACAAGGTGAAGAAATATCTTAGGACAGGTGTCAGTACAAGTTTTTGATCCTTTGACAGTCTGAAGTCTCTTTAACTGGCACAGCAGAAACCAGCTCCAGTCCTTTAGCATCTGGATACATGATTAAGTTAAAGCTGTAGAAACCTGCAGTGCCTGTGTCTTACCCACCTGTTTACACTCTTTAGGTATCATGAATGGATGAAGTGTCCTGAGCTGCAGCATCTGAGCGCCTCAGAGCCACTGACCCTGAAACAGGGGTACAACATGCAGGGGAGCTGGAGGGAAGATGATGACAGTAAGACTTCTTCTGCAGTAAATGTACACACAGAACATGCTCTTATTCATCCTCTAAAGCAGTTGTTTTAAATCTGAAGGCTTGCTTAGCCTTTAGCCTTAGATTTTTTCATGTGAATAACTGGTCACCTTTATTTTTCTGAAAGCTACCTAAATAAAACAATGAACCGATCATACAGCAGTAGCTGGAAAGATAAATCTGAGACAGCGTGTTTTACTTTTGCTAACTTATTCTAAGTTAGAGTAACAAGTTTTTAACGTTCTGAATTTTTACAATGCCTACATAAATAAGCTAAAAGATTGTCTAAATAACAGAAGCTTATTTAATACAACTTATGACAGGATAAAGTGAAATATGATTCAGTGACATTTGCTTTATGAGGTCAACACTCCTTTCAAGTTCTGTCCTTATGGTTTCCAAATCATTCCTTCCAGACATTCGTACCATCATCCATCAGATTTGTTAGGTTAAAGTGTTTATAAATAACTAGTAATCACTGGATATGATATGAAAATATGACATCATTCTTTCTGAGGTCATGCACTAGTGAAATCATTCAATTTTTACTTAAAGAGAAGCTGTTTAATTTGACTTTTTTTATTTTTTGCCAGATTGCACAGTCATCATTTTGGATAAGCAGTGATGGGCAGATCCCAGTGTAGAAGAGGAGCAGTGCATGGTGGGAGATGTCAACATGTTCCTGATGGACCCAACAGACCTCCCCTCGGCTGAGCTGGAGATCATGATAGCAGGTGATGCCCAGTGTGCTTATCTTGAAAGTGATTCAAAATCAAAGGCTGAGCAAATATCTACAGTCAGCCTGTGCTGTGGTTTGTACATCTCAATCGTTTCCTGTGTATATCTCTTTATATCTGGACACTATATTCCCCTTGTTTTCTACAGAGCCCAGTTACAGAGGCACGGGCATTGGGAAGGAGGTGACACACATGATGATGCGCTATGGTGAGTATCTGATCCCATCTTTCACAAGGTTTCGAGCAGGAAGACAGAAGCTTAAACTCACTGTGTAGAAGTTGAAAATTCCCACACCTCTTGAATTACTGCTCATTTTCCTGCAATTCAGTCTTGTGCCGTGTTCATCATTAATTGGAGAATCAACCTGTGGTGGAGCAGGAAAAATAATAAATGCAAAATCACCATTGGAATGCAGAGAGTAGTGGATTGGATTGATGCAGGTGTATAGTTTGTTGTAAGATGACTTACAGAATAAACAACTTTTAAATAGTATTTTTGTGTGTTTGTCAGGAAAAGTAAACTGCTCCTAACATCCACTACTATCCTATGTTGACTAAAAATAAATGGATGGATACATCGCTCGGTCCTGATTCCCTAGATATAAACTACATTTGACAACGTGTGATAAGCTGCGTTGCTAGACTTGTCAAAGCAGCTGAAAATTCTTACATGCATCTCTGTGCAGTATTTATTTGAAACCCCTCTTTATTCATACTAAATATTAGTGGTTTTAGGTTTTATTTAAAAAATAAATGGTAGGAATAAGCCATAGTTGTGCTGAAAAGTCTAAAACATGTCCTTGTAACTTTTCTCTTCTGCATTTATTATTTTTCCTGCTCCACCACAGGTTGATTCGCGATTCAAGAAGACCATGATTTTTATGCAGGACAATGCTCCATCGCATGCATCGAAGTATTCCACTGCGTGGCTGGCCAGTAAAGGCCTTAAAGATGAAAGAGTAAGACATGGCCCCCTTCCTCACCTGACCTAAACCCTATTGAAAACTTGTGGGTCCTTAAACAGGAGATTTACAGTGACGGAAAACAGCACACCTCTCTGAACAGCATCTGGGAGAATGTGCTTGCTGCTGTACAAAAAGTTGATTGTCAACAGATCAAGGAACTGACAGACTCTATAATGGAAGGCTTATGACTGTTATTGAAAAGAACAGTGGCTATATTCGATTTTTTTTTTAATGTCAAATATTTATTTGTAAATTTTGAGTTGTTTATTATTCTCACTTTAACCGATAAAAATAAACAAGTGAGATGGGGAAATATTTCGTTTTTCCATTTAGTTGCATACTAATTCTGCACACAGACATTTTCCTAAGAAAGCCCAAATCTCACTTTTACTTATTTAAATATTCAGGTTTGAGGTTTTGGATTGATTGAGAGCACTGTAATTGTTCAATAATAAAATTAATTCCCAGAAATACAACTTGCCTAATAATTGTGCACACAGTTTCCTTCTCTTCAGCACACAGTAATACCTGCCCTTTAGTGGTGTCACACAACATTACACCAATCTTAACAAGTGTAACCCATTACTTCCTGCTAGTCAAATGAATGGCAAGTTAATGGTACAAATAGCAATGTGTGCACATGGTCACAATTTTTGTGAGCATGTGTAGGAAAGATTTGTACGTAAAAATATTTTTGAACATCTGAATACAATATGTAAACACATTGTTACACAAAGACTGAAAACAAGCATGTTTGTGAACATCTGTGTACAGACGGAAAGTAGCAAATTGCACATACAACTACTGAGGTTTAGTGTGAATCACACCTCAATCTGATTGGACAAAGATCAGGGGATATAGGATACAGAGCACTTATTAGATATTTAGAGTGCACAGCGTTAAACAAGGTAATATAATGTGAACTGAGTGAGGTTATTTTGTTATAGTAGTAGGTAGGGGCCGTTGTGATCCACACTCTAGTCTAGAAGATGGCGGTAATGCACCTAAACCTGTTTGCCAACAGAAGAAGGAGGAGGAGAAGAAGAAGAAGAAGAAGAAGAAAAATCTGAATGGACAGTGACAGTCCAATCACAGAACACAGTGAAATTGTCCAATCAGTGGTAGCCGGGTTCTATAAAATAGTCTCAGGCTGTCGTTCTGTAAGCTTGGCTGTGGTGGACATTTGAGATCTGTGACAGAGGGAATTGTTCTGCTACTCATGTGGGTTGCATTAGAAGATTGTAGAAAACAAAAACATTTCATGCGTTTCGTTCTGAATGTAGGCAGCGGATAGGTACTTCGCTGATAACACGGTTGTCCAAATGTATTGTAGTGATCCTTCCATTGGCATGTTATGATGTTCTAAATTGTTATGGTTCCTTGATGGATGTGGAGCTTCAGGGGTTAAGAGGTGTGAGAGCGGGAGGGAGAGAAGTGTGGAGGGCATTTGAGCTACAGAGGGTGTTAGCAGGTTGTTAATCTTTTTTCTTGGTGGTGTTGGGCTGTTGTTTTGGCGTGGTTACGGCCAACAGTAACCGGTTGTGTGGAGTTAATAAAAAAGCGACTATTCGTCGGCACTCAAGGTTGTCTTCCTTGTGTCCTGCGGGACGCTACAGTATGTTTTCTATTCCAGGTGGGGTACTTTATCCAGCGTTAGCCGAATGCTAATGTAGGGCGTTAGCAAACCTCTGCTAGCAAGAAAATTTTTAAGGGTAACGTTAGCCATCCAGAACTCTTACATTAATGTAAAACCAAAGCAAATGTTTTAAATATTTAGTATTAATCATGTAG
>NW_018127918.1:2604743-2654249 GCF_001952655.1 Monopterus albus
CGCAGCTCAATAAAAAACGCAGGCTGGTTTGGACCTCACCGATTCTTCATCAGCACGGAAACTTAACAAATTGTCCTGTATGTTTCCGCCCTGATTCAAGACCCAGTGAGGTCCAAGAGGGCTACATTTAAAATAGTTCTTAAACAATAGTGCAAAGGCATTAGCTTGCATTAATAAAAAAAAAAGATAGATAAATAAATAAATAAATATTGAGACCAAGTCCACAGCAACAGCTTCACAGTCTGACAAATCACTCCACAGACAGCACAGACATTTGGCTGCTTTGTGAAAACATTCTTGATGGTGTCCAGCGATGTTACGGGCGTGTCGCAAGGACAGACTCTTACATATGGACATCAAATGCAAGTTGATGAGGCGAGAAACGTATTCTAAGGTTGTGGTGGTTCAAGTGAGAGTACTATACTAGCACTGATGGGTTAGGTCAGGCTGTAATTTCAAAAGTGTTTGAGCAACTTTGATATAAATTGTAATGAAAAATTTCAATTTTTTATAATTAACATGGAGCACAATGTAATTGCATACAACACTTCATTCTTTGTTCCAATCTGACAAACTTCCCAGTTTGATATATGGTGTTTTAAGACATCTGTAAAGTGTGCATATTTTCTTTATAAGTGCTTTCACTCTGCATTTGTATCCACAGGTTCAGAATGAACTGTAGTGTAACAGTTTCACTTACTGTATGATAATGAAGCTTTATAAAAACTTGGTGCTCTATATGTAATGTTTATGGCAAACATTGTCATAACATAGTTATTGACCTTTATTGCTCAGCAAGTTGATAGAATTATATTTTAATTCACTGTGGATAAAATTACAAGCTGACTGTTAGCTCTGTCACATGTTCTGATCCTCCAAATGGCCAGAAACAAGGCATCCATGGCTCTGAGGTTCTTTCTTGATGCTGCAAAGAAACCTCCCTTTACATCCAGGTACTCTGTGTGGTCTTGTTTTTTGATAACTTCTGTGCACTTAGCTATATCAGTTTTATTTTATAGCAGTAGGTTAAACAATTCTCTAAATTAGGCTTTATAGTAACCGCTTTTTAGTCTTCTAAAGCTGACAACTTTACTACAGTTAAGCTTGTAGAATTTAATATTTGTATAAACACTGCACACCTTTGTTTTAATGTGTGCAGAGCCTGTCTTTAATCCAAGATCTGGACATAACTGGGAAGACTTATTCCTGTCAACCCTCATGAGGACATTGAGGTGAGTGTAAAAGCAACTTGTGCTTAATTAAGAAAACATTTAATATTTTTCATTTCAGAGGGACCATTTTCCTGATGCGGACAGTGAAGCAGCAGAGATTGTTCAACCTTTACATCCAGGTACTCTGTGTAGTCTTGTTTTTTGATAACTTCTGTGCACTTAGCACCCCCCTTATTTCTTCACTAGATACAGTGACGAACTAAGACCTGAACCAGTGCATCATATCATTATAATAAAACCAGCATAATTTTAAGTAGTAATTGCTTTATTGAAAAGAACATCAAAACAAGGCTCAAAAATCACACATAATCAGAGTACCTTTTTTAAATGCTGCAGAGCCAACATGTGCCTGGACCACAGTTATGGAGCGTCTTCATAACTGTGGTCCAGGCACATGTAGTGTAACAGCATGGAGCAAAATGTGAGGTACTCTGCCTTGAGGTACCAGTAGGGATTTCCCATCTTGCCAAAACTTCAGGAGCTGGCTGGAACGGAGTGGCTGCAAAAAAGATAAGTTTTGTAATCATTTGATTAAAATAATAAATGGTGCATTTTTAAACAAACTTGCCTGTCTTTATGCATGTCTTCAATGTTGCCCACTGTCTGGCTGCGGAACGACATCTGGTTAAGGATTGCTTAAGGGGGAAATTGAAAAGGAGCTGATTTATTCAGCAGGTCTGTCACCTTGAATGCAGAACAGGAGGCATTACAGGAATAGAATAAGTTAAGTGTCACATATAGATGTCATAAAATTTTAAGGATGATGAAACGTCTTCATTTGACGAGCACATCTGTCTACCATCTCATACACAATATCTAAAGTTATAGGCACTGAGCAGTGAATTAACCACGTGTAGTTTCCCTGGGTT
Source organism: Monopterus albus (assembly GCF_001952655.1). Classification (NCBI taxonomy): domain Eukaryota; kingdom Metazoa; phylum Chordata; class Actinopteri; order Synbranchiformes; family Synbranchidae; genus Monopterus; species Monopterus albus. The sequence goes on from NW_018127918.1 coordinate 2,606,845, forward strand.
GTTAACAGGACACCATTCTTTACGTGGCTATTTACCAATAGTTTGAGGTCATTAAAACCTGGCATTGCTTGCACTATCAATAAAACCCGCTGATATTGTTTTTAAATATCAATTTAAACATAACAGGCTTTTCGGGCCGTTTATTAATGACTGGCAACTGATGGTTTGTCTGGACTTCAATCTAAATGAGGCTCCATCTTACGCAGACGTGGCAGAAAAAAACTATACTCACGCCTAAAAAGGTTTCTCCACTACAAGACAGACATCTGTGTCAAAGACCAGTGTCCTCTAAACATCAGTGAACTTGTTGGGGGATTAAAACAAGAGGGTGCTAATGTCAATCTAGTCCAGATATATTCAATATGTAACATCGTTCCCATAACGCTTGGCAGTCAAACTACAGAGCCAACAAGGGATAGGTGACTAGTTACCGTCATGGCAAAGTTTCCTAGAAGCAAGTTTTAACAATTACTCTCGTTGTTAAAATTAGCATGCTAAAGCAAAACAATAGCGAATCGGAGGGCTTACGAAACCTGGAGGACACACGCCTGGTTTGTCTTCAGCCCGAAAGGCTTCTTGCTAGCAGAGTTTTGCTAACGTTACACGCCAACATTTAATCCTCACTAACACTACATAAAGTATCCAACATGAACTCGAAATTACACATTTATTCAACCATTTTACCTCAGAGTAACACCTAAGCACCTGCATACACAAAAAACGCTGTACACTAAAATGTAATTGTTATAATCTACGCCACGATCAAAATATGTATCGCAACCACAGTTTGACAAAGTCACTCAGATTCTTACACTTTCCCATTTTTCCTGCTTCCAACACATCAACGCCGAGAACTGAATAGATTGCTGCCTTTTATACCCCACACACTGACAGGTGCCACCGTAACGAGATAATCAGTGTTAACTTCTTCTTCCTCTGTTTTTTTATGGCAGTTGGCAAACAGCTTTAGTGCATTACCGCTACTTTTCACTAAGAGTGATGAAATACCATTTCAAAATAATGACAAGTTTTAATATTTCTTGAATGATTTCACAATTTGTCTGTGCAAGTATATATTTTACACAATTTATTCATATGATTATTAATTTCAATGTTGTTTTTATGTATTGTTATTACTGAACACTCTGGGTTTCCACAAAAGGCTTTAAATCTGAACTGTTCTCACCTGTAAACCAACACCAAGTGTTTAGCTACTAACTTATTGATACAAACCTTTGCTATGAGCTACCCATAATGGCTACAAGTAGCAGCTACAGTAGTTTTCCTTTCAGCAAACAGCAAATATACCACTGAACATTTTCACAGTATAAAATCTTTTTCCAGCAGCCAGACAGACAGTATGTTAAACTTTGGTTCAATTTGAGTTCACTTTCATTATTCTCCAGTCTCTTTGGAGTGCAGTACAGTCAGTGAACCTCTCTCTCTCCGCCCACTCTATCTCTGTACTGTAGTCCCTAGGGGGTTGCAGTATATTCTGAGTGTTATGCTTGAAAAGAAAGAAGCATAACTCAGTCTTGGCACTGTTGATCTTTTAGAGATGCGCAGCAACAACAAATAAAACAGACACTGGATTAGAACTGTTTACATCAGGAAAAGCTGAAGTGTTGCTAAGAGCTGATGGTTATTGCAGTCCCACAGACAAGCACCCAGAGCAGTGAGGGTTTAGGATGTTTCTTGTGCTTCTACGCTGTTAGAAACATCGACAAAGCATCCAAAGTCCAAACCACTGACTTAGCCAGCGGCCCAGTAAGCATATATTTGGAACTTTTACTGGTTTGCCTCCCACGATGGTGCCGTAGGGTGGAGCTGCACCACCTGTTGGTCAGTCAGGGTATCCATCATGAGGAGGTTTCCTGACTGGACTCGTTCCCATAAGATGCCACCTCCAGCTTGTGCCTGAGGAATGTTTAGTATTAATTAATTTTGTATACTACAACTATAAAAGATTAACTGTATCCAAACTGGAATTATCTACAAGATATCATGTAAAGTTTCACTGAGGTGAAATACTGTGTGACTGTTTCTCCACATCTGGCCTCATTTCAAACACACTGCTGTGTATGTTCTGTATTAATTTCCATGATTATGAGAAAAAATAGCGCTGTTACTCAGTGGACTACAGTTCCATCTTTCAATAAATACAACAATGACATACACAGAAGATGTACTGGTTTAAACAGTTGGATTCCATACCTGTCCATGATGATCAGCATCTGTAAAAGTTGTCCTGAACACACGACATGGATGGCAAGCATCTCTTTGCTGCAACTCAGATGGATGGCTCCAGGGGGAACTGAACCACAGACAGACAGGCATCAACGTGCAAAACATGTACAGAATTACTACAATGATCTGAATTCATTAACAGGGACCAAAGGACAAAATGGACCCAAAGAATTATTCTCTGGATCATTCAAACTCTAGTGTACAACTGCCTCCAGTAGAAAATACAGCTGTGCCACTAATATAATCAGTTGTTCCAGCACACAGTCGTAATTTTATCCACCACAGTACCTTTCTGCTGCCTGAAGGGCCAGAGGTTGTGGTCTGCATCTCACCGGACAGGGCAGAGTTATCAGTTCAGGAACACCTGTTTACTCCCATAATAGTAAAATATTAAAAATAATAATGTTTTGTTGTTTGTATATTAGTGACAAAAATCTGATCTTTAAATATATTAGTAACAACTTTAGATAGCATAGTTGTGTACATTTTTCTTTGCTTTTATCTACTGCACTCTATTTACATTGCACTTATTTATATGCACTCAGAGATAGGCACACCTGTTTCGCCAAGGCAACTCAGCTAGCTTAACGCTAGCTCAGTAGATGAAAATATCATTCTGCCATCTAATGAAATGTTATCCAGACCTTTCCACTTTGTTCCCAGACGACTTTCCAAGTCCATACACTGACATAACACTGATAGGTTAAATATTAAAGACGTTTCACATCTTCTGAAGCTACTGTATGTTTCTACTATATTTGGATTTGAACAGGAAGTGGTTCTTCTTCACCTATTTTAGTTTAAGCTCCTAATGACGTGTACCAGTGCAGCTGCCCCCCAGCGGCCAACAGACAGCATAACACTTTTAACTGTTTACATTAGTGGTTGACAGCTGCCCTCTAGCGGCCAACAGACAGCATAACACTTTAACCTGTTTACATTAGCGGTTGACAGCTGCCCCCTAGCGGCCAACAGACAGTATAACACTTTCAATTGTTTACATTAGCGGTTGACAGCTGCCCCCTAGCGGTCAACAGACAGCCTAACACTTTAAACTGTTTACATTATCGTTTACATTAGCGGTTGACAGCTGCCCCCTAGCGGCCAACAGACAGCATAACACTTTAAACTGTTTACATTAGTGGTTGAATCTAATTACATAGGTACAAGGTGCAATTTTCAGGTGCTTATACCTTACTTGACTATTTCCATTGTATGCTAGTTTGCACTTCTACTTCACCACATTTCAGATGTACATATAGTTTTTCCTCCACTACATTTATTTTACTCACATATAAAATATTTTTAAATTAGCTCCATCTAGACCAGCTACAACATTCAACTGCCCCTGGCACATTACACATTAGTATTAACACCACCATAATAGTAAAATATTAAAAATAATGTTTTGTTTGTATATTAGTGGCCAAAATCACATCTTTAAATATATTAGTAAAAGCTTTAGGTGTGTACATTTTTCTTTGCTTTTATCTCCTGCACTCTATTTACACTGCACCTTTTTGTATGCACTCAAGAGATATGCACAACATATTCCTATGTACCCATACTGTCTGTACTTGTGTAAATGTCAAATAAATCTCTTGAACTTCATAAAATAAATATGAGTATTTAAACCTATATAGAAATATTTGTTTCTTGCTACATATAACAAAATGAAAATTTGTGAGATGGCTGCATTTTTTGCTTTATCTATTATCTATTAGTCTAGCTATAAATGATTTACTTGTGGTTTGTAGAGGGAATTTACATGGATAGGACTTGGGGGGGTGTTAAAGCAAATATAGTGTGTAACAGTATGACTAAAATCCATAAAACTAAAATTGAAGCCTGCTATTTCCAGTGAACAGGTTGCTCCTAGTTGTAAAAAAGAAAAAAATTTAATTACTTTTTGTGACTTGTGAAGCTAACTGGGCCAACACATCACAATGAAAAAGTATTATTGTAACTATTGTACCTCTCCATTCACTTTAAGGTCACAACAAAACCCAACAAACTTAAGAAAATGTACCCATTAATGAGGACACTATCACAGTCCCACTGACGAGTTACAGCAAAGCAACAGTCTAGCAATAAATGGTTTACGAGTGAAAGCTGTCCCAGGCAATCTATCAAACATATATATTGTTCCATCCTTGTGCTACGACACCGAAGTGTCGACTAAAGTCCCTTCTAAGATTCATTCAGGTCTTTATATAAGCATAATATGCTATGAAAATTTTGTCAACATAAATAGTCCACCATTTTGCAGCATCTCCTCACAGAAGATGAGCTGCTGTGTCAAAGGACGTGGATGTTCTCCTTTAGTTCCTGGTTTAGTGCTATAAAAAGTAGATAGCTTGGACTTTCCTAAATAAACACATTTTTAATTTGCACTCAAAAGCAGACAGGGTGATTTAGGAACTGCAGGTAAATGTACAATGTGTACAATTTTAAAAGGAATGAATGAATTTGTGTAGTGATGATAGGGTCTGACCACAAAAAGGGGGAGCTTGGTTTGATGCCAGGCATCTCCCTGCTAAGGACCCACGTTGGATATTGGCCGCACCCTGAGAGGGAATCGAACCCCAACCTGCTGTACCAAAGTCAGTGGTGTCAACCACCAAGGTATCCAGCTGCTGAACAGGTACACATTTAGAATGTTTTCTGGTTTCAGTTTCTCACATCATTGTCACACGAGGCTGAGATTACACAGGGATCTAAACCACACTCATAAAATGATTTATGCTCCAATGATAATAATCCAAAACTGTCCTTAGATGTCTGTCCCATTCAGCCTTCAAGCAGGATAAAGAAAGCTGTGTCAGTGTCACTTTGCTGCAGAACTGACTCTCCTGCTCACTGTTCAATGTCACCGCAGGACAGAGGGACACTAGGGTCCATAGCCTGTGGAGAGCAGCTGGCTTCAAGAGTCCCGAGCAGCCCTGATCGGCTCCCTGAGGCATCCAGGGATCAGTGGGGATGTGGGCTCAGCAAAACATCCAGCCTTTCATCCACTCCTGGAATGGAAAGTACTCACAGGAGGGATTTCACCAGCGCCACCATATGGTCAACACCACATGCTACATCCACGACTTGACCTGGCACAGTCACCTGACAGAAGAATTACACAGAGGAACACGACTTAGAGGAGGAACTTAGTGAGCATGTTAATGGGCAACAGACACTCTCATGCACTTTCTGTACTTCTACATACAGTGATGGGAAAAGGAACATTTATTTAGTTTCTTGTTCTCTGAAAGTGCCACACTGAGAAGCAGTACACTTACAAATCCTGTTAAGGTCCTGAGGAGACATGCTAATGCAAGTCTGGTTGACTTACAGTATATTAGAAATCTCTACAAGCGACATACAGGTGCAGATTTTTTAGCAACCTCACAAATATTTTACATTTAGATGTTATATTTTAAAAGGGAAATGTTATTTTGATAATAAAATAAAGTACATTACCAAATACGTCTATTTTGAGCAACGTTTTGAATGTTTAGAAGATCAGCTAGAAAATACTACCACACAAGTACACAGAAACATGAAAAACACATACAGTGTGCAAATTTATTTTAAAAAATTAAGCTTTAAAAAATTTTTGAGAGAAGTAACTGGACAAAAACTTGGTTAGCTTTTTCCTCTACACAGCACCTAGCTGCATGTTCAGCTCTGTTTTGACTAATATTGAATCAGTGTCGTCTTACTCGCCATGGGAAGTACTGGTCGTCTCGCTTCCCGATGCCCAAACAACCCCGCACATTCTTCCCCCAAACGAAGAGCTCGCCCCGATCTGCAATGCAACCGTCAAACATCAGTTTGCTAGATTGAAAAAAATGGTAATGGTCTTCTCATCATACTTTCCACTAGACAGCAAATAAGTGAATTCCCTAAAGCTAGTCCTTTAATGGTTAAGGCTCCAAAGGACCGTTTTCCACAATTTGTCCTCAGGGGGTGTTCTGTCCCACATTCGTTTTACTGTGTTCTGTTCAAGTATCCACTGCTGTGGTTAGTCCTTCTTTCTGATCAGAGGTGGCAGATGTATTCAGACAGAAATCAGTTGTATGACAAACAATAAACTAGAGTTCCTTTTTTATTGAATTGAATTGTTTTTGAATCGAAAATCGTTCATGACACCGGGAATCACAGTCAAATCAGGAGTTAAAGATTCCCACCTGTGCAAAGTGCAGTAAATAAAAGTATAAAGTACATAATTGAGTAAAAGTACAATATATGTATTATAATGTGTAGTTTAGTATAAAGTACTATAAACTAGAGATATTCAAGCAAAACACAAGTACCTTAAAATTATACTAAAGAACAATACTTCAGCAAATCTACTTAGTTACAGTAGTTTCCAATAATTGATTCATTCAAACAGTCACTGATTTTATGAATTCTGAAAATAGTCAATGATATTATAACCAAGGCCAGATACCTCTGTCATGACCTTTTCAGCTGTTGGCTGGTTCCAGAGTTTAAAATTGGCTAAAAGGGCTTTTCAGTGTGACCTTGAATGTTCATATCATCCACTGCATGAACAGAGTGTACACCTTCTCTCAGTCTGTTGTTTTAGGGATAATAACAAGATGGGAAAACAGATTTTGATGTTCGGTTTCATAAAGCAACTAAACTACCCAACTCAAAAGTTCACTGCTTCCCCAGACATCTGTACCTCACTTTTAGCACTTCAGGCTGGATGAGACAGAATGACTTTGCTGTTCATGAGTTTTATGTTTCCCTATTTTATCCCTGCTAGAAAAAAAAACACTCCTAAAAAAAAAAAACAGACATTTTAAAGATGCAGCAGTAAACCCGGTGTACTGCTGACACCTTCAAATTAGTGGAAATATGTTTAGAGTTTCTGTGCCTGTAGACATCCTACAAGTGACAAGACAAACATTATTACCTGTTATTGCAGCAAAATGGCTGAGGCCACACCTAATCCTGGTGACGACGACTGATGGGTTGAACTCTGAGCGTCCGAACAGGGAGGAGGGAATCATCTCCGGGACTGAAGATTCTGATAGCTTTGGGCCTTTTCCAAGAATGCCATATCCCCACACAAACACCTCTCCTTTTTCTGAAAGGATTTTAAAACTCATACAGGTTTATTCTGATATTTTTTTCCTCATATTGTGAAACAAATGCCAATTATATTAGGTAGATATACATACAATTGGACTGTATAATGAGAACAAGATACTGTGGCATACTAGCACCTCTGTAGTGCTCCGACTTAAATGCTAAGATGCTGACGTTAACTAAGTATTATGCTTTGTTCAGCATCTTAATCTAGCATGCTAATGTTAGATAATAAGCACCAAACACAAGGTACATCTGAGGCTGATGGGTATTATTGGTGCTGCAGGTATTTGGTCATAAACTAAAGTATTGGACAAACTGGAATTTTGAGCTGATGGTGGCCCTGAAGGGAAAGTAAGAGAATCATCACAGTTATTGTTATTCCCCCTTAGGAGGACAGTGAATAGTTGTTGAGGTAATTTAATAAAAAACAAAACCTCCCTCCTGACCCTGAATAAGTAAAAGCCTAGTTTTCTCACCTTACACAGATGTTTACCTGAAAAAGTTGGTGGTGTTGCTTCCTGTCTGTGTCAAAACAGTAAATTAAAAACAGGCCACTTTCTACAAAAGGAATCAAACTAGAAGCCAGACGCACAGACCTGTGATGCCACCAACAGGCAGCATGTGGAGTCCCCTCTTTGACACCAAAATGACAAGACTGATTTCATGATCTTAGAGCCATTTGAACTGTTCTGCTGCTGTGCTACCAGGTCAGAAAGCTTCTCTTTATTCCTAGGAGCACCTTAATACAGCCACTGTATGTAAACAGGCTCAGTCATTTGCAGCTCTACAATTCATACTCACAACACAGTGTCCACATTTACGTAGGTAAATAGTGTTTGTATAAACTAACCATTGAGAATGGCCACCTGCGTGCCTCCGCATGTTGCCTGAACCACCTTTCCACAGCCTTTTAGAGGAAGATGTCGAGGAGAGTTCATCTGAAAGATGAAGAAAATGTGAACACGAGTTTAGTGAAAGGGAATAATGTTGCTAGATAAGTTTGCTGCTGGTCCCTCTTGTATTCCCAAACTGGCTTCGCTCCTCTGCAGTGTGGTGACTGCTTTAAGAGGCATAAAACAACTTTCTTCTCACATTTAAAATTAGATATGAAGGAAATTCTCAAATGGTCTGACCTGTAGTACAAGTCATGTACAGGTAGTAGGTCTTCTCTACGGGAAATAAAAATTAATATGAAAGAATCTGGAGTAGAAATATATTACAGAAATCAACTAAACTACATGAAAATTGAATAAAGCTTAAAATATTTTGTTTATCCTAAGTGTGGTGTGTGTGATTGCTTGCCAGGTTTCCGAGGTGTCTGACACCGACAGCTGTAATATGTTCTAATTTCTTCTGATCCATTAATCTCTCCTCTGACACTGTAAAAATTTGTTACGTTTTCATCTGCTGGTTTGCAGGACTCCACACTGAACCTGTATGACAATATTTCAGAAGACCTGATGCGACTGTGTCAGCCACCCCTCGACATTTCTACCCAACATGTCATTCCTCACCTGTGTGGCCTCAGTGACCAAGGCCAGCTGTAGGTATTCAGAGTTGCCCCATCCATACACCTGTCCATCTCTGGACACAGCCAGGCTGCAGTCTCCATATGTGCTGATCTGCTGCACCTCCACACCGGCCAGATCCCCACCCACCTCCACCGGACTGGAGCTGATACTGTGGTGTCCCAGGCCTGGAGGACAAGTAACACTAATGATCAAACTGCTACAAGGGGAGCACACAGCTGCTGAGGCATTATTTGGAGTGACTGCACCAAGTATCACTGCTCATGATGAGCAATACTTTATTCAGAATTTTAGCCTGATTTGAACATTTGACTGAAAGTTACACAACATTTAAATCTGGTACTTAGGGGTGCAAACAACAAGAATAAAGCTGGGATTGGTTTTGGGATTGCAATTTTATTTCTGGCTTTCAAGGTTAAGGGGGGTTACTGTGCACTGACCCGTCTGTCCATCTGCTCCCCATCCACATGCGAACACTTTTCCTGTCTCAGTGAGGAACAGACTGTGGTCCTGCCCACACGCCACCTGGAAGAAAAGAGATGTGTCCGCAGCGATCAGATCCCATTCATATTTTTTTTTTAAAAGACATGATGCCGTCATCTAAATGTGTCCTACAAACAATTATAAAAACAAAACACCCAAACAAATTCCAGAGTGGTTATAGTCATATTTAAGCACATGAGCCAGTGTGAATGTTAAATTAATTCATCTGATACAATTCAGTTAATAAGCTTGTTAAAATAAACTGTCAGGACAGAAAACTTAAGCATGTACTGAATTCAGTTTGAGAAGAAGTAATTATTGTAGCAACAGAGACAAATGACAATGTAATGTGAACAGTATCCAGCTAAACTGTATGTGGAGACGTGCACCCAAAATCCTGGTATAGGAAGGAGAGAAGGAGACTTACTGAGCCAAAGACATCCGTCATCACACTTCAGACACTCACCTGGATGACCCTGCTGCTGAAGCCTTCTATCTTGTGAATGATGTGACTTCCACTATTTGAACAGGAGACAGAGAAATAACTAATTTGTCACTCAAGGACAGCAGCATCTCTAAGAGAGGTCATATCCTTTCAGCTGTCACTTAACCTCCCGCTTACACTGAAAGAACATAACTCTATGTTTAGAGCAAAATGCCTGTGTGGTGAATGATACTTACCAGCTCAAACTTAAGAAATAGCAAAGTGAAAGTAAGTAAACCTTGAGTTTAGACTTTCCATCACTGTACGTGTTTTCAGACCTTTAAAGGGAGCTTTGAATGACATTTAAGACATTATTCCCAACTAAAAACATCCACCTGAGTAAGACTGTAACAACAAAGAGGAAGTTCAGTTTTGTAATATTAACAGATTAGTTAATTGCTGTGGTATTGGAGTGCATTGACTAAAAATGACAAAAAAGTGCAACAGGTCAAAAAACATGAGCAATCACATATAAGGTTTACACACTGGAGTCCTTGATAAACTTTGAGCTACCATGCTTATTCATGGTTCACATCATGAGGGAGTTAATATGATTACCAGGCTCTAACTTGTGAATACTGTACTTACAAGTCATAACTACAGCAGGATCTTATACAGCTGAAAACCAAACCGGTCAGTGATCTCTGGTGGATAAACTATGTAAAGGACACTACACTACATTACCTCAAACATCTTTAATATACCACTATATCTTGTTGCTTGCCGGCTGACATAGACAGCACACTGACACTCCATTGGCAGTTTATTACATACACCTGGCTAAAACTAATGAGGTCTAATACAAACGTCCTGCAATAAATCCTCCCTCACTGTTTGTTCAAACCACTTTAGACATGTGTTGGTTCAGCTGTGCTGCTGTTGAACTGTACTGTGTCAAACTGACAAGTGTTTCTATTATTTTGCCCACTCCATTTTTATCAGTGAAGCTAGGCTAAATAACAGAAGGACCGCTCGGTACAATGCAGTACAGTTCCACGTGGTATGTGATGAGACTTGGTGCTATACTAAACTTTCTAAAAAGGCAAACGTTAGCCAGAATCTGTTGTTAAAGTAATTAAATGCTTATTTAATGCCTATAATATTACTGAGAATGAACAGCACCTTTGGAGACTGCTATCACTACCTTATGGAATACATACAGTAAGGTGAACATGGCATTACTGTACTACATTTGCACAAGCATGTCAAACTAGAGGTAACAAAAATAACACTTAAGTTGCAATAAACTGAAACGTTTGACAAATCTGCCGCCGACATTGAAAATGATTCTCTGTGAAATGAAAGCATTATTTGATTGGAGAAATCAAGTGAAAGATCTTGAAACATTTACTGTTGTTGGTGGGTGTAATGTGCATTAGGACACACCTGTAGACTTCATCCTCAACTATTCGCCTTCCACACTGGCCAAATGCATTGTTGCCCATACTGAAAACTTGGGAGAGAAAAACAGAAGAGTCAATTATTTGTTACCTGTCACTTCTAAGTTATATTTATGCTACTGTGATTCTTTGTTTATGGACTTCACTGCCTTTTGTGGTGTCTTTTTTCCAATGGGACTAAACACAATTCAATTCATACATAATGATTTACAAATTAGAGCTTGGGCATGGGCAATTAGAGCATGTGGGAGGCGGGTCGTGACACAATCATGTAGCCAGTTTGTAATTTGGTCATAAACAACCAAGTCTCTTGCTATACCCCAAGTCTGTCTGATGATTCTGGTGCTGGCTCTTAACAACAGAAGTTCCTGAATATCTTCATGTCTCCACTCAGATATTTGAGTGGAGCTGTCTGATAATCACTCATTTTCAGTGAGCGGTGGGTGGAAGATATAAAAGGACACACAGTGTGACAGGTGGCCGGTAGCAACGCAGTACCAGGTGTTCTTCCTCTTTTCACAAATTGTGATGAACAATAGATTGTCAAATCTCCTCTGAAAGGGCTTCAGTGTTTTTAGCAAAGTTTGGCATGAAGTTATTTCTGTAAAAGGCAAACATCTTTATACCACAGTGGGTATGCATCTATGCATGTGCAGCAGTTGTAAGTCTCTTACCTCCCTCTTGATCAGTGAGGACCAGGGAGTGAGCTCGACCACATGAAACCTGAATCACTCTGGCCTGCAGAGGCTCAACAAGAGGCAGAGCCACCGGAGATGGCTCCAAGACAAAGTCATAACTCTGATCTACAGACAGGGCATCAGAAAGGGCAGGGATGTCAGGCAAGGTGCACAATGTGTCCGTATTTAAGATGTCATTATATGTACATTTCATAATAGGACAACACATAATGAAGATATGTAGCATGATATTTCCTTTGGGTTACAATTGTTTATGTTTGTCTGTTTGTTCTACTTCTATTTGTGCTGCATTTGATGAGCTGTTATGTAGCTGGACATAACAGGCTAAAATCATCAAGGAACCAAAGGTGAGAAAAGCAGGGTACATGTGCCTATTTGTGCCGTATATTTGGCTGCGTACGAACACCAAAAGTCTTTATATACACAGGTTTGACCAATTAATGTTACAAAAATGGATATGATGATTGATTATGTTCATGTTAAACTCTAAAACCTAACTGAAACCAAGAACATCTAGATTAGATTTTCCTGTGACACAGCCATTCCATTTAAACCCTAGCTAGTGCATATGCAGCTTCCTCACTTTTACCACTAGAGGGCTGAAACTGTAAAGTTCTGACATATACCATAATTAAAAGCAGAATTTATTTTTACAGCTACATTACTTGATTTGAGACTGGCGGCCTGTCCAGGATGTACCCTGCCTCTCACCCAATGTCAGATGGAATTGGCTCCAGCCCCCCTGCAACCCTATTCCGTAATAAGCAGTATAGATAATGGATGGATTACTTGATTTGATCATCACTACAGATGATCCTTTTCACATTAAACATAATCACTGGATCCACTGTTCATACAAACATGTTTACGAATGCAGCATACTGTAAATTTACAAGTTGAAGCACGTTAAGCCAAGTGGAGTTAATCAGTATTTCTGGTTTTGTGTTAACAGTCTAGTTTTTTCTTACGCCTGTTGTGCTGGGTGCGCTGAAAGCCAAGCTGAGAGTCCTTGTTCAGGCCCATGCCCCACAGCTTTGACATATCTTTGGTCGAGGAAGCGATGAGAGTGAAACCGTATCCACAAGCAGCAGAAGAGATCTACAAGAGAAGGAGAGCTTAGCCTTAGAAGGTATTTCAACGATCTCCACACTGTCATCATAATAATTTTCTGTGCATTGAAGATGAAGACTTTAACCTGCTCTTTCAATCAGAGCTCCAGTCAGTTTTGCAATAAGAGCATCCTTATCAAATTAAGAATAGGATTGTACTGTCATCACTGATAACTGAGCCCCGAGCCAGGCACTAATAATGTTACAAGAAAAGTAGTTGCTTTGTCACTTTGTCTCATTCCAGACAGCACTGGAAAGATATTATTTTCATCAACTCAAACTCTAACGGCATTAACAGTTTGCACTCAATGAATAATTTTAAAAGCAATATTGCATAAGTGAATTATATTAGTCAAGCCACAATATTAAGTATATCCTGTTTCATTTTGGTTGAACCACACTGCAATTATTAACAGGAAAGCAGAAAATACTTTGCAGTCAGTCTCCGGCAACACTTGACTGATATCTTTATAACATTTCACCTAAAAACTAAATAGTGTCATATATCTTGAAACTCAATGCAAACATTTTTCAAGGATGATTTCACCTTCTCTGCAGTTTCCAGGCGGTAAGGAGTGAGCTGATATTTGCGGGGCTTCTTCCTGCCACTGTCTGGCACCACAAAGCTGGGAATACCCAGAGCACCAGAGAAGCTAAAGCCCCAAACAAACACTTTGTGCTTGGGCTTCTTGTGCTGGCCAACATACTGAAAAACTGGACCACTGTTGCTTTTCTCTTGAGGTCTGGATGTGTTTCGGAGAGTCGTATAACCACAGACTTGAAGCCCTGTGCCCAAACGTTGAGTGCACAGCCGCACATGTAGAAAAGCCATCCTGCAGAGAAACAAGAGAGGGCAAACAACTGGTTCACTGAAACTTCTAATAATGCTGTAGCTTTCATTAGATGAGATTTCATGTAAATTAAAATGTCCAAAAGACAAAGGCCTAGTTACAGTAGTGTAACTATAGCCATTATACGGGTAGTCATTTGTACAATTTGTAAATTCAGATTTATTACAGTGAACATTTTCAGATGTACTTTCATCAAAATTGTAAATTCTGTGGAGCGAACCAACGTAACCAATATTAGGTTAGAATGACTCTATAAGTGAAGTTTGGTTTATCTGAATAATACCGATTTGAAGAACAGCCCTTTATCATCCAAGTAACGTAGTACATGATATTCTAATGATAAAGTAAACTAGCCAAAAATCACTGACGTTTTAAATTATGAGTAATAGGAACACAATTTCACCTCGTGTTGTGCCTCCGCTTTCCACATGCAGCCACTAACCGCGGGTGAACCTGCCTTTGCTTCACGTTGCCTTGGTGTTGTAATGTGTTTCATACGTTTAGGAGCTAACTTTTATTGTACATGAGCTACAATGGTGCAGCTGAAATAGCAATAATATATTCCAGTCATTACATCGTGTTTGTGTTTTCTTCTTCTTCTTCTTCTTCTTCTTCTTCTTCTTCTTCTTTTGCTTTCGCCTGCCGGCTTAAGGTGCATTATCGCCACCTACTGAACTAGATATTGGTTAGATGGGGTGGGGGATGATGACTACCAAATCCTATCTATAACACCTTCTGTCCATCCATCCATTCATTTACTATACCTCTTATTCCTGAATAGTTTTGCTGCTGGTCTAAAAAAAGCCATCCAGTATAATTCCCTGTATTTCCATTTAAGGATCATATTTCACCTTTACTTTGACTGTACCTCTCAGCATATAGGGAAAATAGATGGGGTTTAGGTCTAAGTCTTTATTTAAATATCTTAACAGCGCTACTTAAAACAACAAAAAAAAATCCTCCGAAAATGTTGTTAAATGTAGAAACATAAAAATAACCAGCATCACGAGAAGCATGATATAAATAAGTGGAGCAATGAGACTGGACTTATGAAGTAGGTCATTTAAAACCTTATCAGCTCTGCCTTGTATTTGAAAGAAATCAGACTTGGTGTTAAATGAGCAGACTATAAGTTTATTTTTACAGTAGTGTGATACAGCTGCAGGCTTGTAGCCTTGTATCACCTGTCTTGTCTAAAAACAGGCATCTGATGAGATTAGAGACTGTAATCCTTGAAGAGGATCAAGTCTGAGATCCGGGGGGAGGGATAGAGGATCTAATCTACACATGGTATTTCTATCATCTTGACAGTGAACATGTGTCCGTTTGAAATGTGCTGAGCCTTTTTGCCTTTTATGAACGTAAACAGTGATGGAGGGTGAGGTGATGTATAATTGTTGGAGTTATTAAAAACATGTATCCTGAATCTGAGGACACCTGAGATGAGGTAAGGTCTAGATAAGCAACAGTTTGTAAATTTAGAGTGACTGCCTTACACATATGACAGTTATATGTCTTTTGTAGTAGTGTCACCCAGTGAAAATCACCAGGTCATTGATGGCATTCAGTATTGTGTCTGTGCAATTTTGGCCCAGTGATGTTTGCTTTAATAACAAAATATTTTCATGTAGTATTTTTTTTATAACAACCTCAGAACTAATCTGTTAAATGTTATGGTGTCAGTTTGTTTTGGGCCTCACTAGACCATCTGGGCTGAAAAGAAATTTAGCAAACTAGCATTAAAGGCCTCTTGAGGGAAGTAATATATATTTAGTTGGGTTTGAAAAAATATTTAAACTAAATACACATGAGATTAAAACTGCCACAATTAAGAGAAAACACAACAAGTTGTGCACAATCTGTGATGCTGACATCTTATGTTCCATACAGACAGCCATGTCGGCACTGGAAGTCATCTGCAGCCTGACTGGCTGGCTCTGCCTCTATGTGTTGTTCTGCTGTACCTTCACCCAGCGGGGGCCTGAGTGGAGCTGTCGCCTGGTCACTTTGTCCCACGGTGTCCTCATAGTGCTACTGACAGCATACGTTGTTTTCATAGATGGACCGTGGCCCCTCACACATGCAGGTCAGTGGTATAAAGTAAGAATAAAGTGATGAGCAATATATGTGCAAAACACAGCGACATGACCTGAAGCTTATAAATGCAGCTTAAAATATGTATTGCTAAATTGTTTTTAATGCAAGAAAATGTTAGGTTACCATGATTGTAAATCATTCTGTAAGTGTTATAAATGGCTAAAAATAATGGTTAGTGCTTTTAGCAGCCTATCACTCAGGGTGAAACAAGCTTGGCAACACAGTTCTGTGTTGTTCTCTGTTGTATCCACATGAATGTTCAGCAAGGATCATTAGAGCAACAAACAACATAAAAATTGTTGTTTTGGTTAAATAAGAAGCATAATAACAAGTGGTTTAGTGATGCACAGAGCTGAGAACACTGACTAGGCACTACTCGTACTTTAATTTAACCATTAACTCAATTAATGAGCAGTAAGTCATAAATAAAAAAGAATGAATAAATGGAATCAACTAATGAATAGATCGGTCAAGCACACAGCTTGCATTTAGTTTGTGTGAATTTGAGAGACATTTGCCACTTAGAGTCAAAGCACACAACATACACTACAGTTTTGGAGAATTTTAACTCATACACTGTAATTCTAGTTTCCCTATTTTAAATGCTTGGTCTTCACATTACATGTTACTCACTTGTCTGACCCTGTTCCTGTCTATTCCAGGTGCAGAAAACACTGAACTCCAGATCTTCACCCTGGCCATCTGCCTTGGCTACTTCTTCTTTGATATTGGCTGGTGCGTCTGCTACCGTACAGAGGGCCCCATCATGCTGGCCCACCACGCTGCAAGCATCCTGGGCATCCTGCTTGTGCTGCTCATGGGCGTGTCAGGCTGTGAGACCTGTGGAGTTATCTTTGGCAGTGAGATCACCAACCCCCTGCTGCAAACCCGCTGGTTCCTTCGTCAGCTGGGCCTGTATGACAGCCTGCTAGGTGACGCAGTGGACCTGCTCTTTATTTTGTTGTTCACTACTGTACGCATGGGACTTGGAATGGTGATGTTTTACTGTGAGCTCATGTCTCCCAGGACTCCAGTGATAATGAAGCTTGGTGGTGTGGTTATGTATGGACTAGCCTGGGTGTTCATGGTGGACATAGCCAGGTTTGGCTATAAGAAAACCAGGGCTAAGTATGAGAGGTGGATAGAGAACCACAAGCACAAAGACATCGACACACAAAACCTGGATGGACATTCAGACAAGACATTACTTGCAACCAGGTCACAGAAAGTGTCCTGGATAAAGATGATCAGACACTAAAACACTGCTCAACTGTTTGTAACATAATGCAGACAGAATTTTATAATTCGACAAATGATCACTGTGTCTATTTTATCTGTCATCATGACAGTCATGAGGTAAACGCAGAAATGCCTTGTTCATATTACCAAGTAATACATTTTCTGGATGATGTCACGTTGCAGCAAAAGTTGAGTCCCCTGCAACGCCACACTGGTGTCATCCAAACAAACCAGAGGCGTGCATTTTTTTGGCCTTTACAACTGTTTTCATAGGGAAAGTAATACTCTTCTTGATAAGTAAGCTAACATTCATGTGTAAAACTGGTGGAGTGCCTCTTTAACTATAATGAAACAAATCACCTTTGACCTTTAAAGCAGCAACATCCTCTTTGTAATGCAAAGCAACGAACTCTGTGATCTGACTGACAATACAATGAAGGCACTGATCAAATTAGCCATGGTCTGATTTCATAGCTGTTGCCAAATTAAAGCTACAATATAAGACTTTGTTTCAAATATTTTTTGTTGTAGAACTCTGCTCCAAAACTAGTCTTAATGTGGAGAGGGGCCATGGAAGCTTCCTGTGAACCAGACTCACTGAACAGCACTGGCAGTGCAGAGATATTAGCTTCTAAAGGGTTTTGAGTGGGATTGGAACCTTTACATAAAATGGATTTGAAAGAGAGTGATGCTTGGGTGAAACATGCCAATGCAATAATGTATACATACATGCCTGATAGGCTATTAAAAAATGATATGATTCACATTTTCTCAGAGGTATCAACCATATTTTAAGACAGCGCGCAAAAGAAAAACCAGTCAGAATGATGGTCTAGAATTATTTATTATATCACATTTGTGTGGGGAAAAAATATTCCAGTGGTACTGTATATAACAATAATTTTTTTCTGATATAATTAACTAACTAATGCATCCTGGATCTGGAGAAGCTGTATAAAATGGATGGATTAACCAATTAAAAATGATTAATTTGTTTATGTAGAGGAGGTTCCTAAAAAATCCACTTTTAGTTTTGAAGTGTGCAACATGGCCATACAGCCTGCAATCAGATCCAAAGAGATTTTTGTGCTGGTGGTGGGCATGTCCCAGATACAAACTGAGCCCTTAAATTGATTTTGAAACTCTCCACCGGAGACCAGCTAAAATGAAGATGTACATTTTCTTTCTCTTCATTTCAGTCTCCTCTCAAAAATGAGCCACTTTGTTTTCTCACCAAAGTCAGCAAACAGGATAGCAGGGTTAATAGTGATGTAATAATAAAAATTACATTTTGAAAAGAACATTTACAAAACAAATTGATGCAGCACAGATACAACATCCTCTTTTTAGGTAGTTTCTGTTAAAACGTTACATGATTGAACTGCGAAAAAAAAAAAAACAAGTACAACACGAAAAACATTTGCTATAGTCATAATTGTACATTATATTTCTTTACATTAAAAACAGTCCATAACAATCGTTCTTGTTCATATATATAAATATTTTAGGTTTCTCTTTTCTTTTTGTCTCTTTTGTCCAAAAGTCAAAGCCATAATGTCACCTGTGCAGTCTTGTGGTACGACCATGACAGTGAGGTGCAGAGGTCTGATGAGTGAATCTTTCTGCCTAAAGACAAAGAGCTGGGAATGAAATGCAAAGCAAGCTGGCATTACAAGCTGAGGGTGGGTTTTATGAATAGTTGGTTGCAGGAACTGAAAACATTCTGACATTTTTTCAGGTGAAAAAAGATTAAATTCATTTTTAGTGTTTGTACAGAAAAGGGAAAAAAACTCAGGTTTGTCATTCACATCATTGTGCACACTATCATGGACATATACAAATATGGAAAAATGTAATTCTATAATGAAGTTCAATTCATTAAAATGTAATGTGCACACACTCTGCAAAATCTGTTAGGTGGTGCTATTAGATGCATGTGGCATCAGAAAAATACCAGCAGTTACACAGTGTATGAGCATTTCTTTTCATAGCTGTTGTTTTTGTTGTTTCAATTTGCATACTGCACAATGTTTGGCGCTTTATTGATCCATGAGTCATTGATTCATTTTTTTAAACACAAAGATTAAGGAGTTTCTGTTTTTCCTCCATCTGCCGCTCCATCCTTCTCTATTGTTTGTTTATTTTTTTAGCAAGACATGTTTAGTTTGGCTGGGTGGTTGGTACATGAAACTTTAGCAGTGAAGTGCATCCTGGCCTTCCTCATTAGATGTTTTTATTTGTTTGCCATATTATGCTACATTCAAGTGTAATAGGAAGTTTAGTTGCTATACTGCTTTATACTTGCATGCTATTTGCCCAACAATCAGTATCCAGTCGCCACAAATACAATCCAATCTACCTAGACAAAAAAAAATATGAATTTTACAATCAAATGCCTCAACTATTTTAGCTGTTTAAAGGAACAGTTCGCCATTCTGATTATCTACTTTCTTTTCAAGAGTGAGATTTTGTGTGAATACAGCACCTTCTCATGCCTGTGCATTCAGTATGTAGATGCCAGTATGCTGTTAGCTTAGCTTAGCATAATGAGTGACAGCAGGGGGAAACAGCTATCCTAGATCTGTCAAAGCCACAAACTAATGTTTACATTACTGTTTGTGTATGAATTAAACAATCAAAACACAATTTGTTAACTGGTGAGATTTAGCTGTGTTTTTAGACATAGTCAGGCTAACTGTTCCTCCTCAATTTCAGCATTTTGCCAAGTTAAGATAAAAACATATAGTACAATATAAAACAGCCTTTGAGACATTTGGGAACAGTAAGAATGATATTATCATCATTATTATAACAGCTTTTGAACAATTTCTGTGAATGTTGCTGAAATAAAAAATAAAAAAAACAATCAGTATGCTGATAAGAAACTTTCAGGGCTGTTACAAAATAAGGAAGTCCATCTTTAAGCATATTCAACTATGAAGCATACTGGGCTGAATAGCTCTTATCTCTTATTGCAGATATTTACATCAAGCTTACACAGTACTCTGAGTCCTGAACAAGTCAAACTATGTTTATCATCAGATAATCATTCTGGTCACTGACACAGCTTTCATGCCTCTTTTCATTTCTGAATACTTCTCTGCTGTATATCTGTGTGACTTCACACCCTTCCTTTTCCATTTCAAATATCCAGCGTTTAAGATAGTTTATGCATTTGACTGCTATTATAGTAAAAGGTGACTGACCCATCCTCTGGTAATTCCACAGTGTCTCTTGTAAGAAGTAGCTCCTGCTCAACATGATGATAACACCTTCCACTAATTGTGGAAAGTCACCGATCAGACACTAAGCTTCCATTATTGAGCTGAACCAGAGTTCTGAGGATGAAGTGATTTAAACCTTTTCTCATATGACCGAGGGAATAGAAAGTCTTTTATGTCTGAATCCCATCTGAAAAATACAAAACACAAGATGTCTGAGATGCCAGTAAATGTACAGATCAAATGATCAGTTCATTGTTTCAAGTAACTGAGAAACTTGAAACACACCATTGTTGTCATCTGAGTCAGTAGCCGTGTCACTGTGTGT
Source organism: Monopterus albus (assembly GCF_001952655.1). Classification (NCBI taxonomy): domain Eukaryota; kingdom Metazoa; phylum Chordata; class Actinopteri; order Synbranchiformes; family Synbranchidae; genus Monopterus; species Monopterus albus. The sequence continues at coordinate 2,627,622 of NW_018127918.1, forward strand.
TTGACACAGCTCGTTGTACTTCATCTCCACCTCCTGGAAGCAGACCATTAAAAAACAAAAAGCATAAAAAAAATGTTCTTCACAGATCAGGCAAATGTACAGTTGAACAAACAGCATTTGATTCACATGCAAAAAATGCAGGAATGAAGAGGTGAAAGAGGCTGTGATTAGATGTGTGATATACACTGATTTAATATGGGGAAACATTAATAAATATATATAAAATAAATACATCCATTTCTTTTTTCTTCAAAAGAGAGCTATGAAAAACAAAACGACAAAAAACTACTTATCATGAACCAACTGTAAAATTTCTAAGATCCTGAGATTTAAAACAGTAAAGATAATTTATAAAGTCAATGTGAATGCCTATAACATTTCAGTCTAGAACCAAAACTGGCTGTCAGCAGTGTCCATTACCTTCAGATACTGCAAGTCAGCCTGTAGGAGGCGCAGGTGGGTCATAAGCTGCCGGCTGAGGTTGGGGCCATCCCCTGTCTGTGAGGAAGAAGACAGCAGTTTTCTCATGTCTATCCCCACATCACCTCCACCATCATCATCTGTGCTGCTCTCCTCGGAGCACACACTGAAATCCAGAACAACAAAACCACCTAGGCAGAGAGGCAGAGCAGGTGGAATGGATCAGAACTGTTACAGTCAAAGCTCCACACAGAAAACCTTCAGAATGATTCCCTCACCATTGCGTTCACTTGTCTCAGGGGGGTCTGTGTGTCCAGAAAAATGACCAGATGTTTGGCTCTCATCACATGCAGCAGGAAGCCCCTCAGGGCCCCCAGTCGAGGAGGCAGTCAGCTGACACCCTGGGGTCCCAGTCTGCTTGTTCTTCTCTTTCTCCTCCTCTGCCTCTCTGCTCATCATGTGGTTGAAAATAGCCTGCTTCAGCAATGCCACTAAAACAGAAACAAAAGTGTTATTTAATGATGCCATTTCATGGTGTTTCCACTCTGCAAAAAATACATTTGACACATTTCTCAAAACCATCTCCAGATAAACCCAAAACTATCTAAATGTCTAGATAACAAAGGTAAGTGTGAGATTGTTTTTATAAACTTGGTGAACTGACCCTTTAACTTGTAACTTACATGTCTGTAGAGCATCTTCAGCTTTGGAGGAGGGTATGATGAATTCAGTTTCTTGGTTTTCAATAGCAATGCCCTGACGTGAACCTTCCTGCCGCAGGAAGGGCAACCTGTCTGCCAGCTGCCCATCCAGGAAGGCTTCTAATTCTGCTTCATCCACCTGTTCATCCTCCTCCTCTTCCTCGTGTCTCTCGGACATAGCCAGCTCATCCTCCTCATCCTCTGATTTCATGCCATCAAAGGGGTTGATACTCATCGGTGGAGCCTGAATGTCTGCAAAAGAGGTGACATCTTTATCTGAAATTCATTGAGAAAAGGGAATATTGTACCTAAAAACATGTATGTATCTGTAACATGTTAAATAACTTGTGTAAAAAAATTAAAGCTATGAGGTACTGTATGGCAAGTTCTAATTCAAAAATTCACCTGAGGAAAGTTATAGAATACTTTTAGATGTGACGCCTGTGGTCAAAACAGTGAATAGATGGACTGAACAGGAGATGGACAGATTGGAGTGTAACCAATTTTCAGCCAACAACCCCTCATCTCTCTGGAGACGCCTGAAAAACATCACTAGCTCCAGGAACCATCCCCCACTGCTGTGGAAGACCATCAACTTGGCAGACGACCTGAATGTGTTTTACTGTAGGTTTGAGAAGCAGAACTCCCCCTTCACCCACCTCACCTCAGACCCAGCAAGCTGCTCCCCCCATGATCACCACCCTCAGTGCAATACCTGTAAATATGCTTTTGTATATATGGGTATGAAAAACTGCACCTAAACTGTGTGTATATATATATTTCTATATTGATAAGTACTGATGCACATTCTTTTTCTGTTTTTTGTTCTCACTCGTTTACTTGTCTATTCGTTGCCTTACAGAAGAAAACTGTACATACACACTGAAAGTCAATGTACCAGATTTAAATTCCTCATGTGTCCAACACACATTGCTAATAAAGCTGATTCTGATTGTGATTATTGTCATTGCACATTTCTAGTAGAACAAAACTGACTGTGTTGAAGTTAGTTATTTGATGAGCTTTTTCATTCCATTTGTTGTGTTTTTAAATTAAGTTTATAAAAATAAAACTACCGGTATGTTTATCCCTGAGGGGAATTTGCAAACAGATCAACAGGAGCACACTTTGTTTGTCTGAAAATAGTGAAAAACAGTTTCCCACAGCTCAAAATAATGTCTTTTAACCAGCAGTTCAACCCTAACACATGCAGTTTACTACAATATAAATCAGCAAATCCTGACAATTGAGAAAGTGCAACCAAAGAATACATGATAACTTTGCTTGCTAAAATACTTAAACAATTCTCACAACTGTTGTCAATTACTTTTATTGACTAATTAAGAGGTTCTCAGATTTTTTGGTTCACTTCCCCTAGTGGGCACAGAAGAGCTTGGGGGGGGGACATAGATCAAGATACATGAAGCAAAGATACTACATAATGCAGAAGGCACGGGTGCATCCTGGAGTTAGATATTGTAATGCTGCTGACTTGGCCACATTGTTCAGCTGTTTATGGTCATTTGTTCACAATGGACATTGAAGATAACCTCAGCAAGTTTAAATCACACAGAATCTAAAACTGTGTGCATCATGTCTCTGTATTCAGATTTCACTGAGTTCTGACTCTGAGACCAGCACAAACTGGATGCTAAGGGATTTGAAATTCTTAAATTGCCTCCATGAGTGTGCATCACATCCACTGTTGTGACTAACACTTCCCCAGGTTATGATTATTGCCATTTTGCCAAAATGAATCTTTGCAGTACTGACAGATACATTCATAACACACAGCTACCTGTAGAGTGAATACCTCCGGCTGACGTCCCATTAGGATCTTTGTTCGATCTGGGCAGTTCACAGCTGATGATATCAATTGCATCCTGCTCAGCACTGAAAAACACTCACATTAGAAACTAAATCAAAACCTAACACCATCATCTGTGAAAATTTTGTTAGCAAACTCACTCAGCCTGAGCTGTGTCACTGTTATGAGGCTTGGCCTTCATGGCCTCAGCACACTGTGTGATTAAACACTGCCACCTGCATAAACAGAGGTGATACAGCAGGATGAGAGAAGAAAGCAGACGGCATGCAGCTGACATGCTGTTTGTGGTGCAGGACTCACATTCTCTGATCGGACACCGTCTGAGCCATCAGCTCGTAGATCTGAGCCCCGTTTTCTGACATGGACAGTACGAAGAAAGACCTGTTGTCTGATGAGGACAAAAATGCAAACAATTAATGTACATTATATACATAGGAATGAATGCACACACTAAATAGTGACAACAGACATGAAACATTAAAAAAGAACAAGGGTCTACAGTCATGCTAGCAGCAATGTGAGGCTATAACTTTAGTATAAGCACAACGGCAATGTTAACATTCTAATGTTTAGTTCACAGTCTTAGTTTAGCATGTTAAAATTTCCTAATGAGCAGTAAACATAAAATACAATTGAGGTTGCTGGGAATGTCATTAGTTTTGCAGGTGCTTGATCACAAACCAAAGTACTGAACAAATTAAATCTCTGACTTAATCATGGTGCCAGGGGAAGTTTAGGAGGCATTGAATCCTGAGGAGAGCATGAATGTTTGTACCATAACCCATGACTGTCAATTCATTAAGACCATTTAATCAAAACCACAAATGTCAGCCTCATGCTGGTGCCAGATGAAAAGTCAGAGGATCATTAAAGTGATGAGGATTCAGCCTCTGGAAACCATTACTGTGTGTGCAAAGTTCTTTGCGAACCCATGTGGTAGGTGTTGAAATATCTCCCTAGATTTTTGAAAACTTGCCTCCACATGCTGGTGAAACTAAATGAAAAACGTCTTTAGAGTTCATCTTATGGGGACCATGAATGTCTGTACAAAATTGCACCATTCCATTCAGTAGTTGCTGAGATATTTCAGTCTGGAACAAAGCGGTAGACTAACTGAAGCTGGCTTTCTAGAGCCATGTTAGAGTTGCCAACAGAAACCCTTGTGACAACAGGTACAGTCACTCTTACCAGTTGCCACTGGACGAACCAAAACCGTGTTGAGTTTGATGACAGGACTGAAGATGTGCTTGGTGTCAGTGGTGCTGACCAGATTCTTGCCATGGAATTTGAGAACCAGGCGCTCATCCTGTTTCTGCAGCAAAACCAGAATGTCCTCCAGGAGGATTGTATACATTTCTGTAAAGGAGACACTGTTGATATAAAACTGTGTGTCTGTATATAGAGGGGACTGCTACACATAGCCTGAGCTGTTGTAAAAGGTTTATGCTATTAAATATCAGCCTGTCCCAGCTCACTCTGTTATGTCACAAAACGCAAAAGATCAGACCCTTGCTAACAGTGGGTCATATACCAAAGCACCAATTGTGTGTATGTACCAATGGTCTTGTCTTTATTGATTTTCCAAGAGAGAGGACCCTCATGTATCATCTTCCTCTTGGTCAGGTCCAGATTCTGCATGAAGAAAATCAAATGACAGCAGAATTTCATTAATATCCGCAGTATGCCACCACCTCTCATGACTAGATCCATGTTGTACAGTCAAAGGTACCATGATGTATCAGATATACCTTTAGAGTCTTCTATTTTTAAATGTGATGCAGCAGGGTAAGAGCTCATTGCTCTATGTTCAGAGCATCAGTAAAGAAAACATTAGTTTTTTTACCTTCAGCTCCAGGATCATGGGGTTTTCACTCTGCTTGAGTGATGAGAGGTCTAACCTTCTCTGATACTCCTCGAGCCTCTGTTGAGAAAGAACTTGTTCATCTCTTTTTTTTTAAGCAAAACCTCTAAACCTCCATTGTAGACTTAAATAACCCTAATATAATTCCACCTGCTTATTCTCAGCCTCTTTGACAGCCTGGTTGACATGGTTGAGGATCTTTTTGCAACATTCTCCAGCTTTCTTCACCTTTTCCCTCTCCTCACCATCCTCTGTGGGACGATAAGCGGGTCATTCTCCCTGCATTACCCACTCTGTTACAAATACAATGAGCAAAATGCTTTTATACCTGTGTACTTAGCAATATTGTCCAGTAGGAGAGGGTATTTGGTCACTCTCTGCATTTCTACAGGAATGATGTCTTTAAGCTGCAGCCTGCGACACAGACGGTTGCTTTGAGCTTCCTGAAGGAAGACAATAAGGTGGAATAAGGAGTGTCTAAATCAATAACATTTATAACATAAGACGTATAGTAATTTAAGCATACAATATCTAACATATTCAGTAATAAGCACCAAAAATAAACTGATTTAGAGCAATCAACTTTTAAGAAAAATATAGCATGCTTTTAGGTAAAATTTGGTTAAAAAAAAAAAAAAAAGTTTTTATTTAGCATTATTCTCAGCTAGTTTTGTTGGTGCTGTACTATGTTCTGCTGACCTGCAAAAATAAGTTGAACCTCTGGTCTTTCCTCTGCCTGGTCTTGATGAGCTCCAGAGCTGGTGGCTGGTTACTACAGAACGTGCCCACCCTTATTTTTATCTTCTCTTCTTCCTCCCCGCTGAACTGGAATCAACACATACGCACAACATTTTACATTTGTGGCATTTCCTGTGTTTCCAGTTCCTTTATACTTTTAATGTGAAAAATAAAGTACTGTATAAGCTGTTTTACTGACTTCAGTTTAACAGAGATTGAAAAAGTGTTAATTAAAATGCGAGACATGAGGTAAATGTGGACTCTTATGCATCCGGTATGTTTTTGAATAGTTTCTAGGTTAGGAATGGAATGGAACAAATAAAGTTCTGCACTTTACTGATAATTAAACTTTACTGATAATCAATCGGTAAGAAACTAGTAATACAACCCTCCCATGCCCTAAATGCTGCTAAACCCAGTGTCTAATAAATATTTTAGTGATTTGTTTGACTTTTAGCTCTCTTCAGTGTTTCAGGTGCACCACCATTAAATTCTACCCTCCTGCGTGAATTGAAACTGGTCTTACCCATCCCAGGAGATCGTCGCCAATCTGACCAATCACCGATGTCTCATTCCTCTTCCTGATTGCCGTCATTTGTTCCATTATAGTAGCTGTGGAGCAAAGTGATCAGAAATTCTGAAATACTTTTACACTCTGAAATGACATAACTATAATTATACAGGTGATTTGACCTGTATCAGGGATACATTTTGTAATGTAAAACCTTAGATGAGTCAGTGACCATCAGAAATACATTTGTGGTGTTATAAAGAGATGACAAAAGCAGGAAAGAGTAAAATGAAGCAACAAATCAAACAAATTTTCTGAAAATACAACTGTTGAAATCTATAATTTGTGTTCAGCCCTATGTGGTAGTAGGGTGTGTAAATTATGTTACCATGCAGCTGAATGATTTCCTCCAGGTTAATAAAGATATGCTTGATGTCTTCTGGTGGCAGGATGCCGTCTCTGTTCAGCCTTTGGTAAAACACACAGTCCAACACCTTCAGCATCCGCAAGTGGGCACGCTCTGTGTAGAAAAGCTCTGAGGACGGAAAGACGCATATACAGTAAAACGTGTATGCAAATGTGATGATTTTCATACCACATTTGGAAAGCGCTGGAGACTCACCGTTGATGACTTCCTGCCGTTTGATCTCCTGTGGCGTTAGGCTTGCCAAGACACCTCGACTGACCAAACTCTGCCAGTTCAGAGGGTCTTCTTCACACTCTGCCTCACCTCCTTGGTCGTCTTCACTGTGGATGTCTGCTGAACTCAGTCCACACTGCACCTCCATCCTACTGTTGACCAAAGAGAAACAGAAAGAGGCTTTAAAAAAAGTTTACTGTGATAGCAGAAAGGAGTATATGGAGATTTTCTATGCAGTTACAACAATTGCTATCCTGCCAGAAAAAGACAAAAATGTGATACAACAATAAGAATTATTTACTTTGACAAAATGCTTGCCACATTCTCTGCTGTGATGTGTCCTGTGGCAGTCACTGATATAGAGCTGAAAGGATTAATTAATCTGCAACTATTCTGAAAACTGATAAATCATTTGAGTCTTTTTTCAAGTAAAAGGAAAAAGATCTCAAATGTGAGGATTTGTTGTTTCTGTTTATCTCATTCGATAGTGAATTTAGTTTTTTGTTTTTTGGATTTTATTAAAATAAAAGTATTTTTCTGCATTTTCTAACACTTATACAATTGAATGATTTTAAATGGGTGAAAAATATGTAGTGCCTATTTTTGCTTTGCTTACTGTTGTATAAAATATTCTAAAATGCAGTATTACTGAAAGTTGTTGGGTATCATCAGAGCAATTTAAATTAATTAATATAAAATAACTTTCTTTCATCATCCGACTTCAGTTAAATAGAAAATACAAACTCTAGAAACACCTGAAAGTCTCATGATCTTCCTCTTGTAACTGGTCCAGGTTGGAGGGACTGAAGTCAAACTGAGTACTGGCTGGGTTAGAGAAGCCGTCCTGGTGGTCGCCAGGCAGCAGGCCCTCGCTCAGTCTGGACTGGAAGGACATCGGAGACACATCTGCAGAATAAAGAGGAGAACAGTACATTAAGGAAGAAATAAAAAAAAGGAATACAGATCATATTGTGCTATTCTAAATTTCATGCAAATATCCATTTATTTCCTTTTTTCATTATTAAAAGAGCATGAAAAATTCTGATATTAAGTGTTGTTTTACATATGAATGGATGAAGAAATATAAAATAAAAATCAACTCAATGTTTCCATTCTGACAAGGGTACATTTATGGTAACCTTACTTTATTTTAATCGAGAACAGTGTAATAGTGACCCCAATACATATATGATACTAAAGGTGCATTACTACCAGAAAGTTCGTGGCACTTTTTATTCCGAGGAACTAAAGCCCAAGAACTGTCCCTGGGGTAAAAGACTCTCCAGCACATGTGCATTTCCACAGCAGGGCTGAAGCCCAGGGAAGATTAAACAAATTACCCCGCTGACATAAAAGCATAACAGTCAGCAGTGGGGTTGTAAGGATGCCGCATGTAAAGTGCTGGCTATGGTTAAATGTACCAGCAGTGGAGGACAGACTGTAGCTAAAATCATCGCCTTTCTGCAAGTATATGCTTGTTTAGCAGGTGTATTTTTTTTCTTGAAAAGGTTTTACTGCATGTGCAATAAAGGGCATAAGAATTGTTAACTCCGAGCAATGTTTCACTTCAGCTGATGTCATGCACTTCTCCATTGCCTCAACCTGTTGTGCTCCATGTGTGTGGAGGAGCTGAGCTCTGCCCTCAGGTCAAACACCTGAAGAAGCCGCTCCACAAATACCAGCACCATATTTCCCACCCACCGCAGGCCTCGCCCCGATAGTTCTTAGACCTTCAGAAAGTACTACTCCCCAATTAGGTACTTTTTTCAGGTTAGAACTGCCCTTGTCTAAACAGAGACCAACACAAGCTTGGACATTAAGCAGACTTTACTCTGCCAGCTCTTATACTCTGCCAACTCTGCCTAGTACAAAGTCTGCATAAGGTCTGAGTGGGCTGGAGTGACAGTACAGCACTGTATAGTCTGGAGTATTCACATGGAGCTAGTGGGCACGTTGATGGCAATCTATCATATGACCAGCATGAAACAGGAAGAATACAAACATCAGATGGTGAAGAAAAATTGTCATTTACAATAAACACCAACAAAAATATCTAACTAGAGACACCACAAGATTCAGGAACCTCTGTCATTAAGATTCGGTGCCAGAATCTTAATTTGATTACAAAACCGTGTCATGTCCCGCCTCCTGCACGCTTTACTCAGGTATAACCACCATGCTTGTTAAACCAAGTGAAGCATTTCCCGTAGGTGATCTGACACGGACTACCTCAGGTATGTGCTATACGTGTGAAAGGACAACTCTCGACAAAGTCCGGGCTTGATTCCGTGGACATAGTCTGGAGTTCATGTGTGAAAACGGCTAAAGAGAAACTTTAGAAGAATTTCTTACTGGAGTCTGAATCCTGTCCACTTGTATCTGAAGCCTGACCAAAGGGAGAGCTGTGTGAAGGAGATGAGGTGGAAGGCGAAACATGGGAACCAGTGTCTGATCCCTCACTGAGCTGATTTCCACGGCTTCGTCCAGAATTTGAGGCAGAAGAGTCGAGCTGCTCAAGGATGCCAAAGGCAGGCTGAGAGGGCTGCTTTGCTGGCCGCTGCTTGTTAATCTCCACAGCCTTACCAACTGTACACACGTCCATTTGCACAAACATACAACAGTAGAGAAAACAAACAAATACAGAAATCACAAACAGTGATAATACAGTATGCAGTATGCTTATTTTTGTACATTCTCAAATACACACAGAAGGTATGAAATGCCAGTGCCATCCGGTGTCCACCTCTTTGTTTTTATATCACTTGTGTGCTTAGTGGGACAGAATTTAGCATGTTTTTGCCAGTTTATTATAGTTGCAATAAACCTTACTGTACCTCACATAGGTGATGAGACGTACAGTATTTGCATTAAAACAATAACACTCAAAACGTTAAACTGTAGTTTTATCCTCACCTGAAGTTGAATCCACTCTGCTCAGGCGCCTAGGAGGTCCGAGGATGTTGGGAAACCGAGGCTTTTTCACCTTCTCCTCACCCTCCTTCTCCAGCCTGATAGTCTTCTGCTTGTTAAAATAACACATTCATTGTTTCACTATAAAATATTTACATGAAGGACATTGTGGTGCAAGCCTGGCATTGGTTATTTGACTTCCAGTGGATAATGTGCTCTTATTTAAATGAATGATTCCAAGCAAATTGTAACTGAAAATCTATTAGTTAAGTTTTATGTGTGAAGAATTTTATCTGATGTAACACATAAACAGTGGAGCACTGTTTAGTGCATTAAATGGTTTTAATTACAGTAATTTATAGCTTAGATTTTCCATATTGTGTCAATATTGGAAAATATTGATGAACCACATCACAAAGCCCTAATTCATATTCATACACCTATAACTTTTGTGTATTTTTGCTTATATTGTGTCATAGTCTAATGTAAAATTTATGACACATTTACACAGTAGTGCTGATAATAGATGCAGATCGGAACAATTGGTCAGTTAACTGGCTAGCGTCTTTGTATATAAAAATTATTAAACATTTGTGTCAGTATGTTTCTAAAGAAGAGATCACACCTTAATTTTCGGCAGGAAATTGATTCGCACTCGCTTATGCTCGAGGCCACGAGGCTCCTTCACTCTCACCCCGAGGTGTTTCATATAGGTGAGAATCACATACTGCATCATGTGGCTGCAACAGCACAGGACACAGCCAAGAGAACAATCAGACTGTTATTTATTGTACGGCAGTACTTACAGATTTGTAGGGCTCAAGTTTACGAATCTCTATAATTATTATTCACAAACATAACATTTTTAAATTGCTCACATAGTGTTTTACACACATGAGACTCAAACCACTGTCATACTGCTGTGTTTTGAGGTATTACATGCAATGCAGTATACATGAAATTGTAATTTAGGTACTGACAAGATGCTCTTATTCAAAAGTTTGTGAGACAGTAAAGTATCTGAAATACCTCTCCAAAAATATACATCACACTGACTGCCCTGCACCTCAATGATGAAGTGAAATTTAAAAAAAAAATACTTCCTCTTACCACTTGTCCTCTTCTGAGGGCTGTGATGTCAACCTGCAACAAGAAACTCAGGGTTAGTACAAACACAATCATCCAGGGAATATAAGAATTTAACACACACATCGCATACATAGGCTTGTGTTAATGTGTGTGTTTGGAAACTCACAGGATATCCTCTATCTTGGAGAGGATGTTTTCAGCACAGGAGCATTCCTTGTCCAAGGCCTGCTGGTCTTTTCTTTGCTCTATGTTCAGTTTCAACAGCTCATCTTCAGCCAGAGTGAGACCCATGCTGCGTTTCTGTCTGCACACACAAACATAACACAAGTAAAAAAAAAGACATGTACAGCCATTACTACTGACAGACTTCTGCCAGGAAAATTAGTAAGTAAAATCATTATTTCCAGAAAAGGTTACGCAGACTCTTACCGGAAGTCTTCCAAGTTCTTGTGCAAGTCTGGTAGAAGTGTATCCTGTAGCATCTGAGTATACTGCTTGCAGAGTTCCTCTGGGATTAACTCCAGCCTCCGCTTCTCTGTGTAAAAACCCCCAGACAACAGTCATGAGAACATCTTATTGCAATTCAATGTCATGACATTTGCTGAGCTCATTCATCAAAAACCAGGAAAACCATTTTGATTTAAATAAGCTCATGGCCTTAGGATAAACTTAGCATTTTCCAGACTACTGGCAGAGCATTCATTTTCAGGCTGCATGTTTAACATTATGGGGTACAATGCACACTGGAGCCTCCACTACACACCCAAAAGGATATCTTAATCAGATACACGCAAAACCGTCTACCTGTTTCAAACAGTAACACAGAAGTATACAGTACTTTTCTGAAAGCAACTGCACATCATGAAAACAGTACTGGAATGAATCAGTGATACTCTGGAAAAGACTGTATCAATAAAACATAAAGCAGTTACTTATAGATTAGCCGCTTTGTGGAATCAACAGATTGTAGATTGCGATTCTCAGCGTAACAAAGCTGTATACATCCATGAAAGGTCTGACTATCTGTAAATCAATGCCAGAGTTTAGAATGGAGGATGTCTGGATTTTAGCATCTAAGAGTTATAAAATAATTAAACATAACATTTTTTTATAGGATATCAATTGGTTCACTGAGGAAATTAGAGATACCCATTTCAGCCGCAATTGTCTCAGGCACTGGAACTTTAAGATTCTGCAAAAACCAAGAAGAGTTACAGAGAATTAGAGTTTCAGAGAACAAATACACAACCAATTCAAGAAATCTAAACCTTGGTCTAAGATTAAGAAATGAATGGAGGGGTAAAAGCAAAAGAAAACAAAAACTCACTGCTGTTCGATCCATGAAGAGGGAGTGGAATTCCATGAAGATGCGTCTGCTTTCTTTGGAGCTGGTTTGCTTGTACATATCAGCGTAGAGATAACACAGCTAACAGAAGAAAACAGAAAGCGCTTTAGATTATGGTCATTGTGCTACTTGTCATATCATTTAATGTACAGTTCCAAAACATGAAAAATAGAAACTGTCTCAGCAGAATACTGTTATTTTTCCAGATCACCGAAGGCCTTCCACGTGGCTGAATCTTTGTCCATTATATCAAAATAATATTTATCTTAATCTTCTTAATCCCCCACACACCTTCCTGTTGCTGTAAATACTCACTAGAACACCAAATGCGTATTAATACGAAAGTGAAAATAATCCCAAACAAAAGTACTTTTAACAGTTGTTTGAGCAATGTCTACTAAAACAACAGAGCCCAGCTGTTACAGGATGTCACCATGCCTTTTGTAAAAATAAAACTACACATTTGTGTTTAAAGATTTACATCACTAGGAATCTACTGGCTTAGGGTCGAATGCCACAAACTGGACTAGTATATTAGGAGATGAAGTAAAAAGAAAAAAATTGGTATATCACCAGTATAATCTTTTAAGAACATATTTTGCTACACTGGAACAATAAAGTTTAAATACAATTGTAATATAAATTGTTAGATAAAATTCCTTATCTACCTAATAAAGTGTTTTTCATAGTGGTATGATCCCACAGAATGCTGACCAAATTAATAGCATTGCTATTATTATATGTTATCTACTGTTTATTGTGTGTGTTTACACGTGTACCAGAGGTGCAGGGTCAAACTGCGAGACGACATGATGGAGGAAGACTGCAAGGTGAGCTGGCCGAGACTTCAGCATGTCTATACTCTGGAAACAGCTGCACTGTCCATTAATCTGCCAAAAGGAGAGAGCTTGTTTGTTAGATGTTGTGGAGAACCAGTCGTCCTAATCGATCAGTAGGGTTAAGAACTTAATGATTAGTCAGAATGTACAGTGATTTTTGATCAACATGTTAAAAAGGAAAGCAAATCTGGAAAATTTTATATCCAAATTAACTTTCAATTTCATAAAAATTATTTGCTCGTACTTCAAATTTCAAGGCCCAATCAGCCCAAAATGTAGCCTATGGCCTAAAACAAACCTTTTTGTGAAACTCCACATCAGCAGATTGTTTGATGAAAGCCCTCAAATGCATAAGCATCATTCATTTTTTCATATTTAATACATGAAGATAAAGTGGTAACCAATTAAGGTTTTCTACAATTAGTCTACCTGTAGATTCTCAAAATACCTGTTCTTGCTGACAGTCAAAGTAGTCGTCTTCTGCTCCAATGATCTGGGGGTTCAGGAGGTAGGGAGGATTACCCACAGTGCACTGGGCACTGGTGTCCTAAGTGATGTATTCAGGGTTAAATTCATTGAAAGATAAATTTACAGCCTCATATAAGAATAAGCATCACATTAATAGGCAGAGTATATCTAGCCTTGTATCTAGGCAAAACTAAAATATTCTTATTCTGTGAAAGGTGCTATATAAATAAACCTTTACTTACTTTTTACTTACTTACTTATATTATGAATTTGTAATAATTCATCAATGACCACCCTATATAGGCCCCCCTCGTTTCTTTTTTTTTACAAAAACAAAGTGTTTAGGAGAGCATATCTTACAGTGTCAACTGTGTCCTGAGTGTCAGGCGATGAGCAGGAACTGAATCTGTCTTGCAGGCTGATGTTCGGGCTCTGACAGGGTGTTTCTCTTTTGCCAGGACTCTCTGAGAGGAGGCTGCCATTCATCTAACAAACACCCAGACAGAACATTTCCAGAGAGGCTTTCTGTTGTATTTAATATCAGACTGTGGGTACCTCTACAGTAGAATATATTTTTAACAACATTCCCATATCAGCATAATTTCCAGTGGGAATGATGGGGATATGTCCCCCTCACTTTTAGGTTATAGTGTGAGGTTGATTTTCACAAAACCCTCACTCACATAAAACTAAAATAAAAACACACTAGACAAAGTAAATACAGTGTGTCTGGGTAATGTGGTTCACACATTAACTGCTGTGATCTGTGAATACCCACAGTGTTATTGTTAGCCGAGGGCCAGTCGCTAGCGTTGTCACCCCGCAAGAATGAGCTGTGTTCCCTCATGGGAGATCCACTGTCCACATCCTCAGCCTCACCATTTCTGGATACAGTGGCTCCATCCTGAAACACACATGTCCACTGGGTCATTTTAAAGTAAGGAAATTTCTCTCCTACACCTTGAAATTAGCTCCTTTACAGTAGTTTCTTTCTAAAGCAAGCAGCATTTTTAATGATTTATTTTTCTTGTGACTGTAGAATAGTGATTAACTGAAATTCAGAGATTCATAGATGTTAATATTTCTGTATTATAAAAGAGCAGAAGATGTGCTTGGCAGTTTTGCAGGACTGCCTTAAAATGTTAGTTCTACTCTGTTCCATCCTTTATTAAAGGGGTAGCTCTGATAGGTGTCATACATGTCACATGCATTAAAAAATACTTCTTCTTCCATACAGGCAGAGGGGGGGTCATGTGTTCCTGGGGGCTGCTGATCGAGGGGGTGCATCGCTCGCCACCTGGCAGTGCAGGTGAGTGCGGCGCTGAGAGAGATGAGGACAAGTTGACCTTTTCTCCTTCCTCTTTCTCTTCCTTTTCCTCCTCCAGGGGAATCTGAGGAAGCCCCGGAGGCCTCCCCAGCACTGTCAGAGCTACATAGGAACCCGCTGCCAGACAGGAGTCATGAGAAAGGAACCATGTTAAAAACCATCTAAGTCATTGTGAAGATATGATCACCAGCACCAGCTCAGTGAAAGAGCTCCAGCAGAAAAGTGAATGGAGAAAAAAAAGACAACGTAATTAAAGAAATTAAATAGACATATTTATTTTTGCAGAAGAAACGTCTTAATAGCTAAGACATAAACAGCTGCTTTTGGAGGCTGGCTTGTTTGACTGACGTGTCTCAGCCTGTCACAGTCAGCTATGGTGACTGACACTTCCTCCTCTTTGCTTAAATGTGGTACTGTAGTAAAAAACAGGATCCAGGGTTCAAAACACCTCACCAGATATGTAGATGTTTTAGCCTTTCATTGAAATTCAAATGTGAAACAGCAAACTGAAGATTAAATTAGAAACGCATACTTACATTTTATCAGCTTTACAACTTCTATGTGGTTTGAATGTGTGACTAAGGTCCCGTTAACCTGTCAGGAAAAAAAAAAAGCATTAGGAGAGAATTGTTAACATTGATCACCATAAAGTTGTTTAAAGAATAAGGTTGGTGATATTCTATATTTTTGTTATTGTCAACAATTGTATAAAAACACTAACAATGGATTTTGTCAATCTCTCAACACTTTCTGATTTTCTTGCACTGTTTATGACTCAGCCCCAAATAGTATGTTCAGATTCTGTTTCTGGAAGTAAAAATGAAATAAATAAGCCTCACCTTAATGATCCTATCTCCTGTCTGGACACCAGCTCGCATTGCAGCTCCATCTATAAAACAAAAGACAGCACAAAGTCAAAGATGTTGCTTCTGTAAATGTATTTTGATCATGTACGTGTGAAAGTATTCACCTTCTTTGACCAGCTGCACAAACACAGGGTTATCTCCGCTGACTGTCAGCCCAAAGCCATTTTCATCTCTCTGGATTATCACACAACGCTGGACAAGACCTGTAATTTGCAAACGCACACACATTTGTTTTCATTCCTAGTGGGGACTTTACATTGATTTGTATTCACTTCCAGAGGACTTACTCTTACCTTAATCATAGCCACTATTTGCCTAACCCATGCATATTCTTTTACATTATACAAACACTATGCTGGCAGTTCAAATTAGTGAACAATACACATGTTTTGCATAATATTTTTATAGTATAACCTGACAGAAGTTCTGGCACAGAATATACAGTATGTAACACTGGTTGTCTGGTGGCAAAGGCAAAAATGGGAAAAATTCTCAACACGGGAAGTGACAAATCAAGGGACTGAAACAGAATTTTTTTATTGCAGTCTCCTCTCTTATTAACAAAAACTTGGCTCTTCAGTGACAATGTTTTTGATCCTGTAGCTGACAAGACCTTTATCTTTTAAAAATTAGATCAATGCGGCAATAATAATAATAATGTGTATGCATAACAACAATATTTTATTCAAAATATAATTTTACTTGTATTGTGCCATTCATATATGTCATCTTTAAATAAAACTGCATAACACCACACACATAGACAAGAAAATAAATGAAAATGTTGCAAATGATGAGTAGTAGTAGTAGCATATGAAATAATCTATAGCAAGAAACAAATATTATGGATTTGACAGTTTCTAAGAGTATTCTGTGCACATGAAATAGTACTTAATAATACAGAATGTATCATCTCTTTACTGTATATCCATTAATCCACCCTCTGTGGGTTAAGTGACATCCAGCCCAGATATCCAATTAAAATCAAATGTTGTGCAAGGACCACACAAGAAAAACTCCCATGACTCAGTTCTAGGAGTACAGCTTATAGTGCTTATCTGACTCTGCCCAGTCCTCATGACCTCGTGAAATCTGTGGCTCCATTTATAAACTCAGCTCATATTCAAACATTTGACTGCACCAAGCACCCTGATATCTGCAAAGATCATCTGCTAGATCAAGAAATTCCATTAGGCATGTTCTTCATGTAGCCACTGAGGAAGTTTGGTGACTCACAAACCTTTCCCTTCTCCCACTTTAAAGTATTATCTGAGAGAACTGAGTGGGTAATTGGTTGTCTTCTGGCCTCTGTGAGGGAGCCTCAAGACTCCAGGGTGAAGAAAAGAGCAGGAAGGATTAATGCCAACCTTGCAACCCAGGCAACCACCTTAACAACTTGTTTCTGAGCACTGCTCACACCCACACCATCTCTGTTTGGCCCCCCCATCACCAGCCCCTGTGATAAATTACTATTTTAAAAGCATAAATCAAATGTTTGGTAGATAATATCTTAGAGAGAGAAATTTATTCAAGAGAACATACAGTAAAAACAAGACTAGGGATAAAAATTCTAATATTTAACTTATATTACAGTTTGTCACTTTACATTAGTTTTAAATACAATGCGCTGCTGTTCATAATAGAAAGGTATACTTTAAGCTAATGAAAAGCAAATAAAACAGTTATCATCTGTGAACGTACGCTTGACTTCCCCCACTTGGTATTTACAAATAAACCTTCACACTGGATTTTTAAAGTTCTCGACAGAATAAATACTTCAGGAAATTGAAAATTAAACAAATAAACATCTAAATGATTACAAAATTCATCACTAAAATCAGACAGCAGATATAAGATTGGTGTTTCTTACCTGTAGGGTCAAACTCGTGTTTGAGGGGGACAGATAACTTGTCATTCTTTGGTTTTTTGTCTGTGGGGTCCTTGTTCAGAATGCTTGGGGTCCTAGAGAGACATGCAACAAAGTAAGAACAGACATACCAAACAAAACCTGAAAAACCTCTATATAAATACAAATACATTCTTCCTGGCTTGAGTTTTGAAGCAATTCCTAAGTCAACTGTGATGTGCATTTTAAAATAATTTGAGAAACTGGAGCCACTATTGGGGGCTTTAAACATACACTATAGTATATACTGCAAATGACAAAAAGGCCACAAACAGAGCTGACCGTGCTGCTTAATAACAGGAAGGTAAAAGAGAAATACAGTGTGTTACATAGTACGGACTACTGCCAATTTAATCCAATTCACTTACTTTACTCTTCTACATTTTTAAAGGGTTGGTTGATTAGAGCTCTTCTCAGATTTAAGTTGGTCAATTCAAAGCTACGCTGTACCGTACACTAGTAAGAATGAAGGCGTAAGTTGCCAGTCAGTGCAACAAAACTAATACTTGGATCAGAATCCACAACATCACTGGTCACAGGGCTGAGAGAAGTGGGGTGCAACGTACAGTTCACAATCTATTTGAATACTGTTAGCACCACACATGAGTTTCACCACTCCTCTTTTAGAACAGCCATTTTCGCCACTCATGCAGTTTACAATCACCATCACTCAATAACCCTGTAGAGCTGATTTACTGTGCTTCTGAAGAGCAACAATCTGATTCCTTAAAATCCAATTTACACTGTACAAGCCATTAAAAGCCATGCCTTCTATAGAAAACCAGTATTTTTTTCTGCAATCATGTAAGTTGGACAACAAAGTTAATGTCTAATTCTGAATTAATTGCCAATAAAATGGCTTCCATGTAAACCACCCTTAACTTGTTTAATATATATTTCCCTCATGGGGGCTTAACTTGATTGTATATTAATAGCAGAGGTTCCTTCTGCACATCCCCCTTCAGCACCTCCTACTCATTCCACAAGAGGAGGTTTTGTTTGTGCTGCTGTTCCTCCCTTGGACAATGGGGGCCCTGGGCTTCAAACAATGGCTCCCACGTCAGAGCCAACTTACTATACTGTGGCTTTGTGGGACAGATTCCCGGAAACAGAGACTAGGGGTGTTTGGCTTGGCTCCAGTTTCCTGAATGTGGGAGAAGGCTGGGAAAGAAACGGAATAGGGGCACAAGTGTCTTTGAGAGAAGACAGAAGACTGGGTTAAATAAATTTCACCACAGCTCCCAGAGTGTGTGAACTATCTTGTCTAAACTATTCTCATGGTACAGAGAAAAAATATAATGAGTCAAATCCTGAGATATCAGTTTCAGGCAAATAGACAGAAAATCAAGAACATTTTTCTGGTGTCAAGCTCCTAGAAGAACCACACTGAGCGGCTGAAACTAGTTAAACTCCCCTAGACGCAACAAAAATGTCACAGTTCCAGACAGAAAAGGTGAAATTATGTTGAACCGGAGAATATTAGGGTGATAACCTTGTCGCTTTCTCTGAGAATGGAAGGCCCATTTAGGGAGCCTCTTTGCTGTGGTTGGAGGAGATTAGCAGCTGATAAGACATGGCGAGACAAGAACAAACGGCATCCTGCTCAGGGGGTGGCAGCTAATAAGTACTGCTGAATATGTAGAAAGAATTTGACTTTGAAGTGTGTACACTGATCAGAACAATCAACTCAAAGCCTCCTACAAAGCAAAAATCTGATACTATATATATATCTTTCTATTTAAATGACACAAGCTTTGTTGAGACATAACAATAATAGAGTCGAAGGAGCTATTTTGGGTGCCACAGTTCTGCACAGACATTAGGTGACACATTTAAGTTTTTCTTTCCAAAAGCTTTCCAAAATTTTATTTTATGAATTTTAATGGCTGTTCTATTAACTAATCATTTGAATCTGGCTTCACTTGGCTCCCACCACAGGATCACCACAAATATCCAAATTTAATATTAGCTTGTGAACTCTCAGGAATAATGCAATCAAGCAGTTCAGTGTGGGCAGTAATAGAACAAAATCGCTTCAATGAAAGCCAGTTCAAGATATTAGTTATTTTTGTACAACCAAAGCAAATCAGGATACTTAAACAGATTTTTTTTTTTTTATTAGAGCACTTCTCAGGTCACATGCAGTAATGAAAAACAAAATTTGATTCATCCAATAGATGACAGAAATACATAAACACTATTCTTCATGAATGCCTTTTTATCTGCCTATGTCAATCGCCAGTGGTAAGATGCCAGTTCTTAATTGAGGACAGGCTAGAAGACCCTTTCTAGCTTTAATCGTTATCCTTGAAGTAAACACAGAAACTACAAACTGTAGATGCTGTGATACATTTAAGGAAACTCCTGCAATGATACAGAGACACAACATCTCAATAGCACAACAGGTTTTTTGATCTATGGGTAAAATGCTGTTCATCTCAAAATGTTATGACATATGCAGCAGTGTCACAGTGTGCTGTATGGTTGGAAGCTATCCTGCATCGATACCAGTGGCACTGTCAGTCAGTCAGGAAACACTGGTGGCCTGCTGAGCCTGACAGACATTGTTTAACAGTGATGTCACCACTTCCCGTCAGAGCCCAGAGTAGGATAGAGCGGGGAGGTGGGAGGTCAGTAGGCGGGAAAACACACAGCTCAGCAAAACTTTGTGACAAAGACCAAAAGAGCTGGTCCACTTTACACATTCATCATTTTTAACTAGACAGACAAAACCAAATTCATGAATCTGGCATGTTTGTTCATATTTACAGTCAATTAAAGAGGATAACTGAGAGACAATCTTTTCCCAGAAAGGGGGACCACAGTCGTTACTTACATCACTTAATGGTTTAAATATGTACAATTCCAAAGTATGCTTCAGACATTACAACTGCATCTGCTGCCTCTCTGATCTTTGCACAGATACTGCTCTGTTTCTCTTTCTGTAGCATTGCTCCAGAAATGGTCAATGCACACTGTGACTCCAGAATGCTGTACTTGTTTAATAAATGCATTATGTGTTTGGGGCAGAATGTGTCACCTTAGTAAATATTAGGGGACACGGGAGGACATAGGAAACTACCTTTAGTAAATCTGTAACTGTGTCTTTGTGTGCTTTTGTCATCTTGACACAATGAACTGTGCAGAAGGCAGTCATGCGGTTGCTCTTAGTCATACACATAAAAAGTGACCAAAAAAGTTGTGTAGTCGTTTCCACTTCGCATCTGTCAGATTATTGAATAATCTGTTTGTCTAGCTGTTCCTCTCTGGACCTATTTTTAGCAATGTTTCTGTGTCCACAGATCTTAGCAATTATTTTGGAGAGTACATTACAAGGTTACAGGTACTGATCAATGAAATGGCCAAGACAAAAAAAAGAAAGAAAGAAAAACTCAAATTATGGTTTTCCTCTGCGGTGTTCTACAGGAGAGAGGATGGTTTTAGTCTGTCCCTTGAGGCTAGGCAGACAGGAGTTGTCACATTCAGACAGTAAAATATCACAAATGTTAGGAGAAACCTTGCAGGCTGCTCAAGCTAGTTACTTGTTCCTGAGAAACCCTTGATCAATGTCCAGGAAGTGACCTAACCACTGCTGGAGTGGGCACAAATGTTGCCAGGCAACTGAATCCTTTTTGCGGTGATGCTTCAGTAATGATGTTCAAAATCCACAGGCAGATGTGTTGTTTAGATAATGAAATAAATTCATCTCATCTCAAACAAGTCGCAGCCTCAGAATGGACACATGCAAAACACAAACATGGTCCAGTGAGTATTTTTGTCTGAGCTGTAATTACTGAAGAGATGCACCTCATACACTTCCATTCAAAACCAGTATACAAAGGTAACTCACTAAATAGCACCTTTAAAATGATCACTGTGATTTTAGGGGATGTTACTTTCTGGAACTATTTCTTGTCAAACAAAAGCGGGATGCTACTGTACTACTATAAACACCAAAGCCAAAGCTCTAAAATCACAAACTGTTGTTTTTGCATTTGTCTGTGTAGGATAAACAAACAAAATGTTACATGGGGAGCTTTAGAGCAACTGATATTTTTCAACCTTTAACAGAGCTGTTTTCCTCGATTTTCACTGTTCACACTAAGCTAGGCACACAACGTCCTGATTCCAGCTACACACTTAAAGCAAAGACATAAGTGTCTTCTCATCTCCATCTTGGAAAGAAAGCAAATAAGTGTTAATGTTAGACTATTACGTTAAGCTATTTGGAAACTATAAACTTGCTGGTGCTATAGTTTTCATGTTGTGTTCATGGGTTACAATTAGATGACTTCTTTGGAGTTGGACCATTGATATACATCTTGTTACTGATGCTACAGGCTCATAGTTACTGTATTTCAACCAAATGTGGCTGTAGACAACATAATCCCTCCATTGTTCTGAAAAAAGAGAGACTTGTTTCAAATGGCAAATCTAACCTGTCTAACAGTATTGTTATATTTGTGCACTGTCATGCTTTCCATTTGCACAGTCTGTTAGGAATTTAAACTGTATATAGCCTTTATATACAAAGGACTAAAACTGCATAGAAGAAGCCAATTGTTGCAAAAAGTAGCAAAGCACACCAAAGGCTTTTCTGCAGACTGAAGGGCAAAAAAAAAAATCAAATGACTTTGTTTGACTTTCCAAGGCAGCCATGGGTGTCTTTATTTTGGCTTTTCCTCAGAGGAAGCTCCTGATTACGGAGTATAAAAATATACAAGTGAGTTATGTAGAATGGAATTTGAAAAGCTGAAAGTCAACCAATAATGTTTCTACAACAATTCACCTCATATGGTTCTGACAGAAGAGGAAAAAAACCCAAAATGTTCCAGGTTGGTACCAACAAACTCCAGAATTGCCAGACTTAATCAGGGACTAATCTCTCTGCCAAGAACCAGGCAGAAAAAAAGAGGCTCAAAATACATGTTATTTTCCTTATGTCAGCCTCTGTTGCGTGTTATCAATAAAGCTTAAGTCATATGATGTTTATGGCATTACAGCCTGTTGCAACGCCATATTGTCAATAAGGCCCGTGGATAAACCCTGTTGACAACCACGTGACTCTAGTGTCAAACAAATATTTGGAGGTACAGTCCAGACAGCAAGCACTGTATTTAGACAGTTATAAAGTTTTGTTCTTCAGCACACTCAATTTGAAATAAAACAACAAATGGATGGAAAAAACTGTATGGGAGATACAGCCCGTTTAACACGTATGTGCCCAGTGTTTAAGGGTTCAATAGTAATTGGACAAATATACATGAAGTCAAACAAAATAGTAGATATTTTGTGGAAAATCCTTTTCAGCCATCAGTGGCTGAAGACTTGGACCCAGACACTTTGTATCTTCCATGTTGATGCTCTCCCAGGTCTTCACTGCTGCCATTTTCAGCTCTTGCTTGTTATGGGGTCTCTCTGCCTTTAGGTCAAGGCTTTAGCAGCTCAGTCAAATTGAAATCAAGTGACTGACTCGGCAAGTCAAGAATATTCTACCTCTTCACCCTGAACAGTTGTGTAGTTACTTTGACAGTACATTCAGGATCGTTGTTCTGCTGACTGAAACAGGTTTTGATGCATTTGGCTAAATCTGAGTACACAG
Source organism: Monopterus albus (assembly GCF_001952655.1). Lineage (NCBI taxonomy): Eukaryota > Metazoa > Chordata > Actinopteri > Synbranchiformes > Synbranchidae > Monopterus > Monopterus albus. The sequence goes on from NW_018127918.1 coordinate 2,650,673, forward strand.
AAGGCTTCTGCATTCCTTTCTTTCCATCCTGTTGCTACAGCAGTGTAATAATCAATAAATGCTTGCGTGTCAGTTGTGTTTGCAGTGATACGTGTTAAAGCTAAAACAGAACTGCCACCATGTGTGACAGATGAAGATGACTGCTTTGATGTTCCCGCCACACTTTCCTCCTTCTATCATTTTGATATCATCAAAACATAGAATATTTGTGTTTCTGAACTCTACCAGATGTTTTTTTGTGGTTTTTCCTGTGCACCTGCTTATTTAGAATGTACACAGCTGCTGTAGGCTTGTTTGGTAAATAAACTACATCAGGTATTTCTCGGACAGATTTTACCTTTTTTTTCAGCCTTATTATTATGGCCTTCACTTGCATGGTCACCTGTTGAGGCCACTCCTCATACTGACAGATAACTCCACCTTAATCAGCTTTGACACATGTCTGAGTTCTTGTGTGCACGAAGCCTGAAACATTTAGTATCCATGTGTCCAATAACTTTTGAACCCTTGCAGTTTGGGCATACTTTCAGTATTCTTTCAATATTGATGTAACCCTACTCAAATTAAAACGAAGACTTGACACTTTAACGTAGTATCAATTATTTTATTTTTAAATGAACGTGCTGAAGCTAGCAAACACTAAATTCAAATGAAGAAGACTAAATACTGGGATAAATGGGATAAATTGTAGCCTACCTGTCGGTGAGTGTTGACTGTGTGCTACTCATTGGACTTCCCTTACGAGTTTCCAGGAACTTCACCCAAATAACATTTTATGATATGCCTAAATCTTACTTATTAAAACGGTTTCTTTACTCAGTCTCCTCTGTGTCCGTCCATATCCAAAAATGTCGACAGAGTAGATATCCAGCACAAAGACTCTCACACCCCGTTATTCTTGGGAGTGTTTGCATTAAAGTCCCAGAACGAAAATTAAAGTTAGTCATGTGTTCATATCAGCGACTTTAATGAAGTCTAAAATCCTAAGTTGCAAAAAGTGAGGAAATGCGCTACTTTTTTCTTTAGGGTGTGATGTATTTAATTAGCCGTTGTCTGGATCTGCTGATCTGGAAAACCGTCGAGAACTTGGTGAAAATGTTTCCCTCAACTTGCACTTTCTTAAATGAACCCAAAGTCTCAGATGTGAAAAGATTTGCTTTCCCTTAGGCAACACTTCAGTGATGACACTCCAGCCTATTCCTCATGTCCACGGAAGAAAAGACGTCAAACTTTGCTAAATCCAGGATGAACTCTATCCTCTTATTTCCACAATGTCTAGCGCCCACTGTGCTGGATGGAAGTTTCTGTTGCATCCTCTAGGTCTGTTCACTTTAATCCTCACTATTTTGTACAGCAGCCTGGGGTTTTGCTCCGCAGTGTGATGGAATTGGAAAAAAGGAAATGCTTTATCCTCCCTCCCCAGAGGCAAAAAAAGACGGCAGAAACCCACCTTCCATCCCGTTGCGTTCAGGCGCTCCTCGTCCTTCGCTAAACTCTCAGATTTCAATTGCTATGAAAGAATTTAGCAGATCTTTTATTTAAGTAAAAGCAACAATAGGACAGTGGACAAATAAGCTACGTCATTGCAAGTTAAAGGCATGCAGTCAAAAATTTGCATAGCCTACGTACAAACGTTGGATAGGCTATGTACTTCAACTACGAAAAGTAAAAGTAGGCTACACTGACAATGGCCAACTTCAGAAAAACGTAGGCCTGTCTATATTATTAGACTATAAATAATAATGAATGAATATGTAGTTAGTAAATATGGGTTTAGCATTATTTTACATACTACTGGGTAACTTGTGAATTACTCTGATGACCAATAAAAACGTAGCCTATCCGATTTGAATCCTTAACAACATTTATGTTCTTTGTTATATCCAAATCCGCAAATTAAGATAACAAAGAAAGGCTGTGGGGTGCAATAATGCAGTTGGGTTGAAGTGTGAAGTTGCAAAAATGAAAATACATAAACTAAAGTTTAAGGATTTATGGATTGTGTTTGTTCATAATTGTAACTTAGATTATGATCTGATCATATGTCAGGATAAATGTATACATAAGTGCGGCTAATTCCCAATGGTTCACTTACCTGCTCTTGCCACTGTAACTGTCCTGTAAACGGGTTTAGTACCAGTGGGTGACTTCAACAAAACAGTAATCGGCGGTCAGCCGCCTATAGGTGGCAGCACTGTGTCTGTCGAGAGGAAGAGGCATCTGGTATTCTCACATTTCACGCGTAGAAGAAGAACTCAATTTACGTACAGGCCAGCGGTAGCTAGTTAGCAGACAACATAAACATTGGGCTGTCTAAGTGGAGATTTGACTATTTTGCCGATTTGGCTTTTGTTTCCTTATTGGGAAATAAGTACAAGATGCGGTAGCTCAGCTGTATGTCATCTGCTCAACCATGTTTGTTTGGATGTCGGATTTACTAAGGCCTTGAAGTTGCCCTGCTAACGGATGGTAAGACATTGATTTGACTCATAGGAATAGCTAGCTAACATCATACAATCCAAAGGTTTTCTAAACATCAAATATGCCCTAGCTCTCTTAACACGGCCAACATCTTCCACCTCGCTAGAAACATTCCATGGATGGAATCATGTTATTACACATTTTAGCATTCATGGAGTACACCAGCTGTACGTGCCGTTTCCCGTTGTGTTGACACTTGTCCTTAAATGTCGGATCTGGTAAAACCACACTAGCTATTAGATCTTTGCAACTGTTAGGCCCTTCTGTCACTACTACAACATATATATTGTTCTTTTAGCAGCATTTGAACTAAACAGTATGTCAGTTTTTTTGTGTGATTGGCTTTGTGCTCCTGTGTTTTGTAATTATTAAGATGGACGGCGGTACAATCAGTGCAAGACATTAAAAAGTAAAGACTTCATTGTGATATATGAACGCCAGACGAAAGACATTATGTATTCTGAACAGACATGTAGACAACACACTCCTAACCTGGCATCTTAATTAACCTACAGTCAGGGAAAAAATGATTTGAACCCCAGCTCATTTTGTAAGCTTGCCCACTAACAAAGAAATGATCAGTCTACAATGTCAATGATAGGTTTATTTGAACAGTGAGAGACACAACAATAACAAAAAAAAATCCAGAAAAATGCATTACAAAAAAAGTTACACATTAATTTGCATTTTCATGAATGAAATAAGTATTTGATCCCTTTGCAAAACATGCTTTAGTACTTGGTGGCAAAACCTTTGTTGGCAATCAGAGGTCAGACGTTTCTTGTAGTTGGCCACAAGGTTTGCACACATCTCAGGGGGGATTTTGACCCACTCCTCTTTGCAGATCCTCTCCAAGTCATTAATGTTTCGTGGCTGATGTTTGGCAACTCGAACCTTCAGCTCCCTCCACAGATTTTCTATGGGATTAAGGTCTGGAGACTGACTAGGCCACTCCATGACCTTAATATGCTTCTTCTTGAGCCAATCCTTTGTTGCCTTGGCCGTGTGTTTTGGATCATTGTCATGCTGGAATACCCAACCACGACCCATTTTCAATGCCCTGACTGAGGGAAGGAGGTTCTCACCCAAGATTTGA